>NC_140236.1:9250288-9300288 GCF_949987555.1 Borostomias antarcticus | reverse complement strand
GCCAGTCAGCACACTAAACTGTCATTCTTGCTTGAAGGTGTCGGCCGCTGGCTAACTGGATATGGGCCCCAATCTTTGTCAGCTGACAGTGTATTCCACCAAGGGCACACAGCTTCGTCCTGCCAGTTCATTGACTGGCTCCTTTTAATGACTGAGCAAATATTGCCTCAGTGCTTGGACCAGCTGAGGAGAGACGACACACAGGGGAGAGCCGCTTAACCCGCCTGATCTTCCCCTAAAGTGCATTTGACTACCGAGTACGTCTCAGTCAGTATCTTCCAGCTTGGAGCGAGTATGCTGGTTCAAACTCAGGTCTCTGCAGTGCTGCCTCAGTTCCTTACAGAGCACCATGCTGCAGAAATCAAGATGTAGACTCAAGATTCCTTTATTTGTCACATGTAATATATGGAATACAGTCACAGTGAAATGTTTCTGCCGGCTCCAAGATTATGCTTGATACAGATAATCTAATATTCAATTACAAATTATAAATGTACAAGTTACAAATTTCCAAATTATGAAAATTACAAGGTTTACAAATGAACACTAATTACACAATAAGTATCCTTGCTGTACAGTTTAAGATGATTGCGGTATTGTAGGCCTTCCTCGATGCCTGTTGGTGGGAACCTGTTTGTCCCCTGTCATGTTTGCTGTGGGGGGGGTTTTCTCAGTGTTTGGCAGTAGCGAGTGGTCAATAAATGGAGTTAGAATAACGGAGGTTTGGGCGGAGAGAGACAACACCACAACTGTCTATAATCTAACGAGAAGCACCCAGCCACGCCTCACCAATCAACCCAACTATACACACCTAGTACCACCGTGCCTACGAGGTAGTTTCCTGCCAGTTATCCACAGTATATTACATAAGCCGCCTAACCTACCTGTTCTCTCTCTCGTTCCTCCCCCCCCCCTCCTCCTCCTCTGCTCTACAGCCCCTCTATCTGCTATCCAGGTACCATGCAGGGGTCTGCTGAGCTCCACAAAGCCCGGCAGATGACCCAAAGACCTCATCTGCCACAGTGTCTCAAGCCAGGATACACAACCTCAGCTCATTCATTCATTTATTCATTCATTCATTCATTCATTGTCATTCATTCATTCTGACATTCTTTTATTAGGTAACTCATCTTGTCATTGTGTGCTGGAGACAAAAATGGGAGGCCTGTCTGTGGATGACCCGATGATGTTCATCATTCCAGTAAACTTCCTTCAACGTTTCCAGTTGTTGGTGTCGTCTTTTGAACTCGTGAAAGGTGACTTTGCCGCAGGAAAACTCACCAGCCACTTCTGCCTGCTTTTATTCTGATGTAACCTCTAGGACCTGCCTCTCTCATGCCTACAGCCATACGTCGTTACACAACTTAATTAAAAACCAATTAATATTCTAAACCAAGCAGCCTGAATATAAACTGCAGAGTGGTGACCCACAGCTATACATCATTGAATGTTACCACCCACGTAATCATTTCAATGCTTGGCTTCATCTGAGTTGTTTTATACATCTGCTGAATACACAGACATGGCTGTTTGTGCTATTGAGCTGTCAGTCTTACCCATTTTCACAGGAGCAATTCTGTTTCCTCGGTGGTGTAAGCTTGTATCTCACCCACAAAGTAGCATGGAGATTGCTGAGCTACTATGGCAATAAACCGATTCTGATCTTGATTCTGAAACACTGGAGGTAGATATAAGGATTTCCTTCACAGACTGCCCCCGGTTTGTGACTATTTTGGTGTCTTGCTATGAGTGAGCTCCCACACAGAATATCCACAAAGTCTCATGAGACATTAAGAGCTCTGTGTATGGATTCCTGCTCTGGGAGTGAAAGCTGCAAACAGAGGAAGATATGGAGAGAATAGCATTAGCATAGCCTAGCTCAGGAGACATTCCAGCAGCCTCCCACAGGACCCAGAACTGGAAGCGTAGAGCACAGTCATGTAGGTTTGGGTGTCCGTGGGGTGTTCTTCATCACCTTGTCAACTGCTCCCATCCACATGCATCCAATCAGCCAATCAGAGACCAGTCAGCTGTTCATCTCTCTGTCCACCTCCTGTTTAAATGTCTTCCCATTGTGAGCTGACTTTGTTACTGTTAGTTTGCTTTGTTGGTGTTGGCTCATCGGTGGTGTGTCCTTATGCTGTCTGGTGTTGTCTCTGCTAGCCATTTGTGTATGTAGCTAGTGTTGTGTCTTTACTAGTATCCTGTGTATGTAGCTATTGGTTCGTACATCGTTGGGGCTAAGGTGAATAGGTAAGACACCCATAGGGTTTACATTCTCACATAGCCTTACCTCTGTTAAGATTCACTAGGTTCAAGTACTTTATTTTCCGCTAGGAATTTCTTTTGTGGAGTGGAAGACATAATGTAACACATACTGTAATACAACACAACACAGACTACTTACACAATAAACATTTCATTTACTGTAACGCTAAGGTTAGGAGCAGCCCCCCTCTGTATGTTTGTTATGTTGTATATTTATGCAAGCAATTTATGATTTGTTTTCTTTGGTACCGCTCATAGTTCCCTTGATCCTTTGGCATGTGTCTATGTTCACCACCACTGTAAATAAATGTTCATACAGTATTTTATTATATCCATCTTAGTTTCCCACCATAACAACCCTTGGCATATATATTGTTGTTATGGGCCCCTTGTCGTCCCCTAGACCATGGGGGACGTAACAACTTTATGTACATGAGAACAGTTTGTGCAGGGTTTTCAAACACCAGTGACAGATGTAAGACATGCGCTGATGTAAATGCTTGTGTCCAAGCCAAGGCCAGAAAACAAACCCTACTTTTGCCTCTGCGCAGTGAGATTGATAACACTAAACATAATAACACAATCTGATGTAGCTGCATCATCAAGAAAACATCATCATAGACTGAGGTAAACATGAAAGTAACTAATAAGTATAACCTGCCAATCATGTATTCTTACACATGGGAATTGTGTTGCTTTGCATCAGGTCTCACTGGCATACAGTGTGTAGTATAATAATAATAATAATAATAATAATAATACAACTTTTGTGTAGCACCTTTCATACAAAAAGATGCAGCTTAAGTGCTTTACAACAAGGAAATTACATTATGTATAGGAGTAGTAGTACAGTGCATTACACAGTGTAGTGCAATGTGGTATGGTACTGTATAATAGTCTATTAAATAGTATAGATATGTAAAGTGTATGATAGGTAAAGTGTACAGTATTGTAGCTTATGTGCTCTGATCGGATCAGGTACTTTACATCCTCATTATCCTCATTGTCCATTCAACATGGTTACACAGTGATATAATGTATGACTCGTGAGCATGTGGTCCATTCCTCTTCTCTGTAAATAGTGGCTGACATCGCCACCCACTTCTTTGGACCAGGGAGCTGGTAACAGATGGCTGTCCTCTGGACGTCTCTAAGGACATCCTGCTGTCAGCTGGCTGCTACACCATCACACAGGGTGTCCTGACCCTGACGCCCACTTATTATTCCTGCCATGGTTTGTGTGTGTGTGTGTGTGTGTACAGGCATGCATGTTTTGTTTCAGCCTGTATCACATGTTCCTCCATCAACTTGAGAGCACTAGCACCTCTGCCCTGCCTCCTCCTCTTTCTCCTCCTCCTCCTCCTCCACCTTCTCCTCCATCTCCTTCTGCTCCTCTTCTCCTCCTCCTCTTCCACCTCCTTCTGCTCCTCTCCTCATCCGCCTTCTTCTCATCCTCCTCCAGCTCCTCCTCCTTGTCCTCCTCCTCTTTTCCATGTTATACAATTAACAGTGCAGCGCAGTGCACCATCTGGGACGGCTCCAGGGCCAGCCCACACAGTGTGCGTGTGTGTGTGTGTGTGTGTGTGTGCGCGCGTGTTTGGTTTCAGCCTGTATCACATGTTCCTCTCCTCTATCAGCTGAACATTAGCACCTCCATCCTGCCTCCTCCTCTTTCTTCTCCTCCTCCTGCTCCTCTTCCGCCTCCTCCACCTTCTTCTAATCCTCCTCCTACTCCTGCTCCTCTCCTCCTCCTCTTCCACCTTCTTCTCATCCTCCTCCAGCTCCTCCTCCTTCTCCTCCTCCCCTTTTCCATGTTATACAATTAACAGTGAGGAGCGCAGTGCACCATCTGGGATGGCTCCAGGGCCAGCCCACATGGGCACGCCACAGAACCCACTCTGCTGGGGCCAAAACTCAGGCAGCTGCTGCCCGTCAGGGGCCTTTGAACCATGGCTGCCCGTCAGGGGCCTTTGAATCATGGTACGTCACTCCTGCCTGCCTGCCTGCTAACAGACATCGGGACAGGACTCTACTTCAATGCAGCTTGACTGCTTGTCAGGGATTGGTAGTTTCCTTGGAACTCGTCAGTCTCTATCAGTGGTGACCTGCTGCTGCAGTATGGGGAGTAGGCCTGTGGGAGTATGGGAAGGGGAGTAGGCCTGTGGGAGTATGGGAACTGGAGTTCTCAGAATCTTGCAGAACTGTGCAGACATTCTGAAAACGACTTAATCCCATAGAATGAGTGAAGATCTCGAAATGTGTCCATTTTAACAACATTCGACGAAATTCATTTCTGTGAATTATTCATTCGAAAACACGGTTGCAATGCATTTTTTCATAGAGTGATAATCAGCTAAATTCAGCTAAAATCGGCTAAAAACTGGTCAAATAACCAAATCAGTGCATAGGCTATATCAGTCCAACAGAGTAGCAATAACAAGTGACGGAACCAAGCAGGCAATATAAATATTCACCTGAATGACCTTCTCACCTGAAGACAATTATTGGTCTACCCGATAAGCTTGCATTTTGCATAGTATAGCCTACGTTTTCCGAGGGCGTGTTAGAAGGGCAATAGCCGACAGGAGAGGATACTACTGCATTCCCTCGTGGTGCGAAGGGACCCAATGGACCAGTATGCATCACTAAAACAGACGTCCGATCGGGAAGGTCCTGCACATGTGATTTCTTTTCATCGCAAGAAACAAACTGGACAGATCGAATCGGCAACGAATTGGAATAATGACAAAGACCAGGCGGGCTCCGAGATGAAAGGATTTGGAATGAGGAGAACAGTACAGAGCAGGCTATTGAAACGAAGTCTGCCAAAGCAGAGAGCTATTTTAGGTCACCGTATTGCTTTTAGCCCACTTTCACAGCGCGAAACGAAAGAGCACCCCGCTGCATGCAACTGCGCGAGGTGACCGTTCTATTTCGTCCACTTGTTATGGTAGTTTTTTTCCTTCAATGTTTTCTACCAACTATTGAAACTGGAAGCTATGGAAGGATAAAAAAAAAACATGCTGAAGTATCGCCAAGGATAGATAGGCTTCAACGCGCAGGTATGGTCACCACAGGAGCAGGTGCTTTCAGCGAAGTGCAGGCACGGGGTATAGAAGGACAGCGCACCAAAATAGCCTGACTACAACACCTTCACAGAATAATCTCTATATTCGTTTTGATTAGAAAAAAAATGCTATATCATCTCCAAAACTGGATTTTTTTATTATCAGAAATTGGGCATGGTAATCCTTGGGATGTGGCCACTGAACTGATGGACGCATAACATTATTTGGGTCTATGCTCAAATGCTTCTTTGTCGGCTTTCCAAAGCGCGCTTTGTTGGAATCTTTCTCCTCGATTAGGACATAAACCGCCCGCAAAGATGCCCGAAGCACTCCCCCCTGCACAAGCGCTCTACATAGGGATGGAGGTGGTGATTGCAGTGGCATCGGTAATAGGGAATGTGATGGTGGTTTGGGCGGTGAAAATTAACAAGTCGTTGAGAGATACGACGTTCTGCTTCATCGTTTCCCTGGCGCTGGCGGATATTGCGGTGGGAGCCCTCGTCATCCCTCTGGCGATAACTATAAGCATAGGACTCCAGACTCACTTCTACAGCTGCCTGCTCGTGGCGTGCACAGTGCTGGTCCTGACGCAAAGTTCTATCCTAGCGCTCCTGGCCATTGCAATTGACCGCTATCTGAGGGTCAAGATCCCAACCAGGTAAACGGATAACGAGACAGCAGCATGCTTTAGAACATTTGACCACCAACAAAATAGGACTAGAAGTGCAGGTGGATATTACGCACGGCTGACTGACTGACTGACTGACTGACTGACTGACTGACTGACTGACTGAATTAATTAGCCTAATTAATTAATGAATTATGTTGATGATGATGTGATAGTGGTGGGTCAGTTACAGTTTTGCTGAGCTCCAGTCTTTAGCTGGCATTGACTTTCCCTATGAGTCTGATTTCATTACATGCCCTACATCCCTGCCAGCGGTTCCCACGGGCGGATATGAAATCCTTACCAGAGCACAGCTGATGTATCCACAAGCTTCAATTAAGTTACTGTCCTTAGAACTGAACTGCTATGCTGGAAAATAAATCAGAATCAGGTTTATTTAGTCAGGTAGGTTTTCACACATACTAGGGATTTGTTTTGGACTGTTGGTGCATGACGCAGAATAGACAACAATACTGTAGACAAGGTGCAGGGGAAGAAGAAGAAGAAGAAGAAGAAGAAGGTGCAAATGACAGGGCAGTGCAAAATATAATAGTGCAAGAAGCAATGGCCTGAAAGTGTATAACGTGTGTGAGAGGGTGTAGCAAATCCAAATCTGTGCCAATGCCAAATCTGCGCCAACAGCCTTACAGTTGATAGGAGAATGTTTGCAGTCCACTGGAACACCCACTTGCACACACCCAGGGAAAGATAAGCCTACTAGCAGACTGGGTTTGTTTTTTATTTGTCACAGAGTATTGTTAGCGACGATATAGCCTTGCAATTTATTTGTTGATGAAATCATATGAAATGACTATATGTTTGGCACTTCTGGCTATTATCCAACCCTCTACTTCCCACTATCTCCCCATGCCATTCATCTTCACCTCTTTCACAACCCCTCTCCCACAATAGTGTCTCACACACAAGTTAAGATAAGATACACTTTAATAGCCCAGGGAGAAATTTGGGCATTAGAACAGCAAGAAGAACGGACAGTACAGAATAATGGGCTCAGGCACGATTATAGAGTCTGATGACTGCTGGCACAAAGGAACGCCTGAACCGCTCTGTTTTTCACTCAGGGGATGAGCCTGTGACTGAAGCTACTTCCCATCTGCCACAGCTCATCATGGAGGGGATGGGAGGGGTTGTCCAGGATGGACTTCAGTTAGTCCCTCATCCTCCTCTCCACCACTACCTCCAGACATCACACCATGTCCTACTAAACTCTTATGTATATGACTTATGACTAAGAAGGCAGTTAAAAATCTGATTATTCCTTCAGGTTATTCCCCAAAAAGAAGTGCAAACTGTTTTTAGACAGACTATATTACAACCAGTAGTGTCTAATCTGTGTAAGAATTATCAATTGTCAATTATCACAATTATGTTATAATGATTATGACAATTATTTAATTAGAATGCCACCACACCCCAATCTTTTTCAATTTGAAAGCAACCGAAAGCGGATCCATTCACCCTAGACCTGCTTCAGCAGGAATGCTGCAGAAATGCCACTCCCATCCTACTCCTCACTGATTTTAGCGATGTAGGGACAGATGTTGCGACACAGAGACAAAGGATCGCTCAGTACACCTGCTAAGAATCTGTATGAGTAATCAATGGCTCTTCCTGTCATAAAGACTGGGAGCTCTGTTCATGTGTCATGCTTTTGCACTATCACACTGAGTAGAGCTCAGACACTCCCTGTTATTTCCAAGACCTTTGTGTCTGTAAGTACGTTCTCAGGGACAGTTTATCAGCTGCACCTGCACTTTAATCAGATACATTAATTTCAAATCAATATGTTAATGAAGTTCCCAAGTCAGACGATGCAAGATCGAACCCTGAGTGGGCAAGTGAGGGTGGAAGTGTTACTGACGAGCGACTCTGTGAAACCTGTGACAGTCTCATGCAGCAAAAAAAAAAGAAAAAGATTTGGTTCTCAACACCCCCTCCGCCCCATTTGCAGTTGTATTACATTCTCTCAATCTCTTAGTACCAAGAGGCACTGGAGCTAACAGGCATGGGGATATTGCCTCGTCCTATATCACTTCCTGGGTACTCTGGTCAACAGGCCTCCTTGATATATTCTCAACGCCTCAACATCCACACTGCCTTGTCCCCACTAACTTCACTGCAGGCTCTGTAGCACTATGACACCAAGGCCCGGCCATAAAAATGCATAACCATGAAACACTCAGCAATTTCCATACTCCACCATACAATATGAGCCACTGCAGTGTTTGTTCACTGCAAAGTCCTTTCTACAGTAGCACTACCAGGGTTGTCTTTGAATATTGGGTACAGTCAGGTTTAGGAAGGTATTAAAAAGGCTAAAAAAGAGCGGAGCAAGGATGAGCACTATGGGCTCAGAAGATGTTTCTAGTCCTTACTGACATATTCTTTAAAGTGATACAGTACATAGCAGAATTGTGCACCTATATTGTGTGTGCTGTCTACATTGTATAAGCATGAGACACTTAAGACTCACTTACTGTAGCAAATCATATAAGACTCGATTTGTAAGACAAACAAATAACTCGACTTATGAGACTCGACTTATGAGATGTAGCAAAAAATATTTTTTTAATTTAAAAAAATAAAATAATAAAATGCAAGAACATTATAACCAAAACATTGTTTCATTGTACAATATGTTTCATTCACTGTGCTGTGCAATAAGCAGGTAGGTATTTTATTCATGCCTACGGGTAAAATTTCACAATTGCAATAGAGGGTGACTAACCAATCCCCTCCCTGGCACTTTGTGGTTTTGTTTCTACGCAGCTACAGGCGGGTGGTGACGCCCAGGCGGGCCGGGTCGCTGGTGGTGGTGTGCTGGACCGTGGCCTTCGTGGTGGGCCTCACCCCCATGCTGGGCTGGAACAACCTCTGGAGGCTCCAGCAGAAGAACGGCTCGCTTGGCTCTGACATGGTCATCACCTGCCAGTTCGAGAACGTCATCAGCATGGACTACATGGTTTACTTCAACTTCTTCGGCTGGGTGCTGCCGCCGCTGCTCCTCATGCTGGTCATCTATGCTGAGATCTTCTACATGATCCACAAGCAGCTCAACAAGAAGGTGACTGCCAGCAGCGCCGACCCCAACAGGTACTACGACAAGGAGCTGAAGCTGGCCAAGTCGCTGGCGCTGGTGCTCTTCCTCTTCGCCGCCAGCTGGCTCCCCCTCCACATCCTCAACTGCATCACGCTCTTCTGCCCCGGCTGCCAGAAGCCCATGTTCCTCCTTTACATCGCCATCCTGCTCACGCACGCCAACTCCGCCGTCAACCCCATCGTCTACGCCTTCCGCATCAAGAAGTTCCGCACCGCCTTCCTCAAGATCTGGAAGCAGTACTTCTGCTGCAAGGAAGGGCCAGCCATAGACACCCAGGCCAGCGAGAGGAAGGAGCACCCCAGCGCCAACGTCATGGATTCGGACCAGGCCGCGAAAAAGCAGGTTCAGAACCAGGACCAGACCCGACAACAGCAGCCCGTTCAACCAGAACCACAAGCCCAGAACGGCGATACGCCTACACAGCAGCCCAAAGAACCGTTGCACACTTTGGAGCCGAAAAAGATCTAGGCTGAGCTCCAGTTACAGAGCTCAAAGTTTTCAGTGGAGATCAGTGGAGATCTGGATGTTAACCACCTCCTCATGTATTCCAACGGGGTGTGGCCGATGGTGCCAAACGGTAGGATGTTTGAGAGAGGTGTAGTAACTTTCAGCCTGAATCTTGTGAAATCATGCACTCAGGAGGTGTTAATAAGTTTATGTGTTTTAAGTTAAAAAACGTGCAATAATGTTTAAGTTAAAAAACGTGCAATAATGTAAGTCTCTTTGATAAGAAGAGGCATCAATCTTAGTAACACACTGAAAACAATAGGCTTTAACTGACTTCTCAATGGCAAACACGTACAGTATAGTGTGGTCTATCAATGTCAGATGTACAAATGTTATTGAAACAAATTTGTGACTTGTGATCCAGGTAAGGGCCTTCGTCAAGGGGGGGCGCGGCAGAAAACCAACCGCCATTGATCAATATATATATATATATATATATATATATATATATATATATATATATATATATATATATATATATATATATACTGTATGGGTACAGTGACATATATTTTTAATGGGGACCAAAATTCCTGGTGACGCTCTTGGTCCTCAGAGTACAAATTATCAAAAGATATAAGGTTAAACTTAGACTGCTATAAAACTATGTGTCGTTTAAACCGAAAAGTGGTGGCTAAATACGAATGTAATCATGTCAATATGAAAACTGCAGCCGCTGGCGAACACTCGTCTCTTCTTCAGGGTCTTAAAGGCAAAAGGGTCGGGTTTGTCCCGGCTGTGGGGCAGCCAGGACAAATGAGCATGACGGCGGAGGGGTCCATGCTGACACTAGAGTTTTGTAGAATCCCTCTTGAATCTCTAACTCCACCTCAGTTTGGAATCGCTACATGGGGCTGATCCCAATACAAATGAGATGGCAAGGAGAATAAGACAAGCAGCCCGAGGGGGATAGATGGTTTTCATTTTCCAGGTGAAATGAGTCCCCTCTCGGGGGTTAGGCTAGGGACCTGAGTGGCCAGGCTGAGTGACGGACGCCAACATCCAGGGGGAGGGAGGAGCTGCACTTAAGACGTAATTATACATCCTCCATGTCTTCAGGAGATAAGATGGCTTTTTGATCATTCTCTCTCTCTCTCCACAGACAGTAGGGGAGTAATATTATCAAACGATGTAGCAGTCACGATGATGGCTACTGCAGTCTTAGTAATGGGCCTCTGGAAGAGGCCCAGAAAAGACAACAGGGAGATTGTGACTCTCTTCATTACAATTTATCTTTGCCGGTTTTGCATAACGTTCCAACTCGGATGTCTGGAACTCCCTATTTCAACACAATTTTTAACTTCTACTTCACTGGCACAAGTCTGCGAATGTAATATAGGTCTGTTGCAACTCTCTACTGTAGATTGACAATTGTATATTACTTAGGGCTTACATGCCATGTACTAGACTCTGTGTAGTAATGAGATATCAAGTGAGTGACAATCTTGTGTAATATAGAGACATTTCTTTACTGTATGACCCTTCCCTCACTGGTGTTTACACAGAACCCCGCGTTGCAATACCTGGATGAAAACTAATTATTAGTTTGTTCAGTGTCAACAGAAACCTTGAACTTACAGTTTTTCTCAATTGTTTAAACACGTTTTCTAAAAGAAAACCTAATTTCCTCCACACTCTACACACAAACCACAAAACACGCACAAAATGCAAAACCCAACACATCTCCTGCAAAATGACACTGCCTTCAAAACAATTTTAACACTTCACAAAATTGAACTTTGTGTTCAAATGACACACAGCCATCATACAGTATGAGTAGACATTTCTAAGCACCAACTGGACACTGATGTGCCGAATGGAAAACATGTAAAATATTGCCCTATAATGATTTTATACTCAATATAAAACAACACAAGTATACAGTGACTTTACTGTATTTCTTCTCCAAAATACTGTAGCCTTTACATCACAGCAAATATAACTGGATGTGCAAAATGATTTACACAGAACACATACTGTAGAAGACAGACCTTTAGAGTAAAAAATCAGATAACAATAACTAGGCTGCATCTTGTCTTCAGTTCCTCCTTCAGTCTATCCCACCATGCAGTAAACTCTCAGTTCTGCAAAAGATACAAATACAATAAAATACTCAAAAGACTATGCAGTAACAATACAGTAGATTATTGACAAAGTAGGAATACAGTTCCCAATGCAAGAGATTTCCTACCTATTCTCATTTCTGAAAGTTAAAATGATGGATGCAACTGAGAAGTGGTTGAACCATTCTTGCTCTTCCTCCTCCTCCTCTTCTTTCACTCCTCTGCCTCTCTTCAATGTTGCCATCCATGACTCTCCAAACCAGGAGGCCATCTGTGGCCCTTTTACAGTATTGCTAAAGCTCTGAGTGCAAATTGCACAACAGGCTTGGAAATTATATTGTAGCCATTTGAATGGCAGTGTGTTCTGTGTGAGATTTTATTCAAGACGATTGTGCAAAACATAGAGAATTGTGTGTAGCGTTGTGACAAAAGGGTGGTTTACAATTGAAATCTGAGTGTAAAGCAGGAAATGTGTTTGCAGCTCAGCAGAGATGGTTTAGAGAGTTGAGTACATGAGTATCAGATTGTGCACATTGTGTCTTAAGTTCCAGTGTTAGTGTGTAAATGATTGAGAAAAACTATAATTCACACTATTACCTGTAATCTTGATGTGTTGATCTGATATTTAGGCCAGTTCTGTATATATATAACACACTTGAGGATAGAAGTGAATTTGGGGAATAAAGACATGACAGCGTTGTGTTTCTCAGTCATATTGTCACGGGTGTTGCTATACTGCTGTTGTACATCCAATTTGTCAGTGTCATTTATATTGAGAGTAGAGGAACATCTGTCGAAAACTATTTGATTGTGCTCTGCCTCTAAAACATGTTATGAATGATAAATCGTGTGTAGCTAGATTCACTACTGTGTACTAATGTTCTTATTTATTGCTTCTGTGAACACGCAGAAGAGTAGCTGAGGTAAGCATGGTATCTTTACGGTCCCCTCCAACCCATCGTATTTCTCTGTTCAGCCCTGAAATGTAAATTATTTTGAGATTTGAAAGGACACACAAGATATTCCTCACGCTAACCAAGGCAGACCCCTCTGATGGTGTGTTTCTCTAAAGGACCGGGCTTAGCAGGCTTAGCACCCTGACAGCGGAATCTTTCTAAGGCTCATCTTTCAGTTTCCATGACCTCTGAATCGATAGCGCAGGAAATACACCAGGAGTGGCCCTCTTCCTTGAAACAGGATGCACATTGTCTAGCTAGCTGTTCCATGAAAATCAATGGTTGGGTTCAACATAAGTGGGTGTTTTGGAGTCTTTCTTATCAAGTTTGGCTTAGCTTTCAGAGGAAAGTCCCTGTGTTTCAGACCGAAAGTGCATATCTTGTTTAAGGTTTAGATCACAGGTAAAATCAGCTGTTTGGTTAACATTGCAGGAGAGGTGACCTTTCTCTCTATAGTGACCCCGCGTGCTCCTGGGCGTAAGCTGCAGATCCTGAGGAAGAAAGGGGGTTAATTCTCTCAGTCTAGTCTACGTCCTTACTCACACTCTGCAGTAGCAAAAAACAACAACAACCTTACTCCATCCTAGCCACAGCTCATGCATTTGAGCCACAGCTCATGCAAATTCTCCGATGACTATTTGCAAATGCAATACAGCACAACAAAGGCTGTTCTGAATAAGACGCCCAACACTGTCCTTATAGTCTCTGATTTCTTTCTTTTCACATTTCACCAAGCCTTGTCATTCTATGAACAACATTGGGTCAATGTTTCCCCCAGCCCAGATTCGTAGTAGTAGTGGTGGTTGAAAGTGCTGTTCTCATCAAAAACAACAAAGTAACAGAATAGAATATAAATCAGATCTACCATATAGTCTATCTCCCTGGGGAGAGAGAAAAAAAAGTCATATATGCCCCACATATCCTGTCAAAAAGGAGAAAAGCAAGTGGGTTCTGCCCAAGGTGTTCCGGCGCTACAGGAAAACACTATCAGAACCCCCCTCCCCCGCCAAAGGCCACCAGTGGGCCCAGGAACCAGCTATCACACAACACCACAGCTCTCCACAGCCTGACTCTGGGCTGAGGGGGTTGAAAGAGAAGAGGAATACTACAGCTACATTAGTATCTTGGGCTTCTTCTGGCAGGCGTTGATGGTGATTTATATTAAACCAGATGTTATCCATGCAGGTGGCCAGTGATTATGAAGCTCTAGCGTAGCTTTGTCAAATGTTTTCCCTGGCCTTCAGCTCCCTTTGTCGCCTGCACAACGGCAAAGCAGGGAGATCATTTACCCAACGCTCAGATGCTATCTTTTGGTAGGGGTTTACACAGCTGCTGAGTATCCAGGAGAGCCATTTGATGAAGGAACATTATCCAGACATAATGGTGTGATGGACAGCGAGCATTGCAGGAATCGCACATTAAACATAATTAGCCAGTCTCCTTCCAGCTGTGAATGTTACTCCAGAGACTGATGTCTGACTCTCAGCCCACCTTGATAGGCATTTCAGCACTGTGCGGATCCCCTCTGAAATAATCATAGAAAATGCAGTCGGAGAAGCGCCAGGCCAGTCCTTCCAATGAAAAGAGCAGTTGCGTGCTGGAAATAAAACAAACACGTTTTGCCCCCCATCCACTCACAATGTATTATTCACCATACAACATCTAACAAAATCAGGACATCATTAATATTTCATCACATTTTTTATCTTTAACAAATCTTCCCCTTTGAGGGTGTTGAGAAAAGACAGCACAGAGCCTCCTACTGTCCTACCTCCTACAGGCTAAGGGCCACACATTCGGCTGGGCCGTCTTCTGCCCTGGGCTTCCCTGCTGGGTTTCAAAGAGAATACGATGGGGTGGAATGAAACTCACTATTAAATACTGTAGCAGGGTCTAGTCTGCTTTATTTCTAATGTTCCACGATTGTATGTATGATAGATAGATAGATAGATAGATAGATAGATAGATAGATAGATAGATAGATAGATAGATAGATAGATAGATAGATAGATAGATAGATAGATAGATAGATAGATAGATAGATAGATAGATAGATAGATAGATAGATAGATAGATAGATAGATAGATAGATAGATAGATAGATAGATAGATAGATGATCCTATAGGGGGACATTTTGCGTTTCAGCAGTGGAAAATTACAGCAAAGACTTGAAATGCAGATAGTAGCAATCAGCATAAGAAGAAAAGAAGAAGGAGAAGAAGAAGATTGAAGAAGAAGATTGAAGAAGAAGAAGAAGAAGAAGAAGAAGAAGTAGAAGAAGATTGAAGAAGAAGAAGAAGAAGAAGAAGAAGGATTAGTCCCCTGATACCGACCCTTGGCTGAGACCAAATGCTTCCAGTAGTGTAGAAAAAGCAAATGGGTTAGGGGTACAACTTGGTTTTGCTTTGGTGTCATTTTGCTCTTTGTTCCAGTACACATTATTTCCTGTGAATGTCCTCTACTGGCTCCTAGTGATCGAGTGCCACCTGCTGGTAATAAGATGTACTGCAGAGAGAACACACGCACGCAAGCAAGCTCGCACACGCACGCACACACACACAAACACACACACACACACACACACACACACACACACACACACACACACACACAATAACTACAATATAAAAACATGCAGGAGAACAGATCGCTCTTCAGTCCTGTTCCTGACCAGGACTTGGACTGAGCACTTGGACTTGGTCCCTGGGTGCCACTGATGAGACTGCACACTGCTCCTGGCTGCCCCTGGACGAGGACAGCTTGGATGGGTCGAATGCAGAGGATAAATTCCACCGGTGCCGTTGAAGATGCGTGTCTTATGTGTGGTGTGTCGGCGGTCAGTCACGTTTGTGTGTGTCACTTGTGTCCAATGTTGTCTTTATGTTATACACCACGACCGAAAGCAAATTCCTAGTATGTTGAAAAACTGCATGGCAATAAAACAAATTCTGATACTGACTCTAGTATAGCAGATGATGTACTGACATATGTGTTTGATCTTTTCAGTGCCAATCCCCCCACACTCACACATACACAACACCAGAGCACTGGTGTACTGTGTACAGTTGGCCTGCGTCTGTCTTCCTGGCAGCATGAGTTGTCTAATCCCGTCATGTTTGGAAGTGGTTGTCATATCTAATTATTACCAGGGAATTGCCAGGGTGGAGACAGACTGGACTTTACCCCCAAATACCCCTCGTGTCGTGAGCTGAAGCAATAGAAATGTCCTGGAATGCAGCGGTCCTCACACCTCAACCTGGAAAGCTACAGTAACAAAAGTGGTTAAGTGACTTGCAGCGATGGTATGACAATAGCACAATATCTGCTCCTCAGTCGAGACTTTACAGGCTGTTTATCCAATTCAATGTCCTCGTCTATTATGGTTTTAGAACGTGTTTGTGTTTTGCCAACAAGAGATAAGTGTGACTGTGGTGGTAAAAAGTGCAGTTGTAGCTGAATGAGTCATCAGTGGGGTCATCCACAGATGGGTTGCCACTAACACAACAGTGCAGAGCTGAGGCCTATTGAAGTTGTGTTGCAACATTCCCAAAAAATGATCTGTCTACTAGGACCTTGCGGGAGTGTGTGGACGTTGTCCTCTGGAACAAACCCCTGGAGGGCAGCTGAAAGGGCAGATAATTGCCCGACCAAACAAGTCTGAACCGAGGTTTACAGCTGAGCCAGAAAACTGCTGCTCCTGACTCACTTTCCAGAGTACAGTATACAGCCGCTTGTCATTCATCAGAAAGGGGAAATTCTCATCTCTTTCCCGGTCTTCAACACCAGTTTTCCATCGTTTTCAGGCTCTCATACTGAAACCTCTGAATAGCCTATCTTGGCAGTGCGGGAAGGCTGAAAAAAAAGAGCACACTTTTTGTGTTTTTGATCAAGGCCCCCTCAAAATCTTCTCTTGAGGCAAAACAGACTTAGAAAACATGTCTTTAAAAAGTTATGAAGGCGTTGTCCCATGCAGAGTAAAAAAAGGTTAAATAAGCAATAATAATATTTGGGGCAATCGGGGAGCTCGGTGGTATGTCTGCCACTGCTTGTGGCGGTGTCTCGGGTGGGTGATGGAGGATGGCACACCCATAAAGACCTCCTCTGCCAGCCTGTAACTAATTAGGCTTTAACTGTTGCGGGGAGAGATGGCTGTCCATAAATGTATACCACAACACCACAGCCTCCCCTGCCCTGCCCAGTCCAACCCCATACTCAGCCCCAGCCATGACAGCCAAGGCCTCTTCCAGACAGCAGTCCACCCTCCTAGATGGCCCTCGGTCAAAAACGCCTGCTTTCCAGGAACACACTGGACGCACATGAACTCTCACGTGGGTATTGTATTATGCGAGAGGAATGAATTGAATGTCTGCATCGATATTAATCAGATAAGGTTTTATTAAACCTAACGCAGCTGCAAGACTCCTCAGTAGGTCAAATAAACGGTCTTATATAACTCCCTTACTCAGATCCCTCCACTGGCTTCCTGTTGTCTATAGGATCCAGTTTAAGATCCTGACAGAGCTCTACACAGTCAGGCCCCAGTGCATGTGGCTGAACTGCTACATCCATACTCACCAGCCCACTCCCTTAGGTCAAGCTCTCTCAACCTGTTAACTACCCCTCATACCCCCTTAAGACCTGTGGTGATTGAGCTTTTGAGGCTGTAGCCCCCAAGCTATGGAACGCTCTGCCTCCATCCCTACGGTCTGCTGTCTCAGCAGCAAGCTTTTAAAAACAGATAAAGACCCATCTATTTAAGCAGGCATTTCTGTAACTTGCCAGCTCTGCATTCTATGTTATGTATTTTGCTCTCTTTGATGCATGATCATTTTTTTCTGTTTTCTTGTGAAGCACTTTGTGACCATGTCTGAGAAAAGCGCTTTATAAATAAACTTTACCTGCTTACTTACTTACTTACTCACCTACTCACTCACTTACCTACTTACTTACTTACTTACTTACTTACTTACTTACTTACGTATTTACTTACATACTTACTAACTAAAACCTACGCTATGTAGTGACATCGCTGTTGCCCTTTTGTTAGAGCACAGGGCTTACAAAGTAAAGTAATTTAGTGGGTAAATTGTGTTTGTGGCTGCACAACCATTACAAGGATCTGCTACAGCTAACTATAATATCATGAAAAAAAGTGTCTTTTTTCCATTCTCTAGTACTGTGATAGCTGGTGTCACTCTTATAGAGGGCTTTACTGATGATGACTGGGATGTAAAGTCAATTCATTTACTCTAGACAAATTGTAGTCTACAAATCGTAGACAAATTGTAAGTTGCTTTGGATAAAGGTGTTAGTTAAATGACTAAAATGTAAACATTAAAAAAAGCTACCACTGTCATCCAGGTTCTTATGATACATGAACATACAGTATCAGAGTAAAGCAGAATGCCGACTTGCGTAGAGAGCCCTCTGTCATATCTTGTGTTGAAATAAGCCGTGTGTGTGTGTGTGTGTGTGTGTGTGTGTGTGTGTGTGTGTGTGTGTGTGTGTGTGTGTGTGTGTGTGCGTGTGTGTAGTGGTTTTGTGGTTGGTCTCTGAAGGCGTTTATCAGATGAATCAGTAACTAAATGCAGCATTCTGCAATATGGAGGAATATACCACTCCTTAGAAATCATGACCGGCCTCTGGACATACTGTAGCACTCCTTAATCTCACACATTTTGCTGACTGTCCACATTTACACACTGTAGTTTTCCACTTTATCACTAATGGAAACATGGGCGGTGTTGATTCCTAAAATACAGAATATCATATCAAACTAGAAATGGTGCTCAGAGAGCACAGACCTCCTCCACCCATTAATGCATCTTGTGGCTCTGTGTGCACGCAAACGTGTGTGCATGCGAGCAGGACATGTTTGGTATTGCTGCATTCGTTAGGTCGAGAGCATTATGCCTGGTAGTTTTTGCGTAATCCTGCTAAGAACCAATGAACGAACCAATGAATGAACCAATGAACGAACCAATGAACGAACCAATGAATGAATGAACCAACGAACGAACCAAAGAACGAACCAACCAACACACGCCACCGAAAACATAACCTCTCGCCCTGCACTGTCGCTGTGGCAGAGGTAACCAGACTCTATCCTTCCTTCCTTCCTACCAGTGTCAGTGACATTGACAGCACATGCAGTGTACAGGTCATCTTACTCTGACTGATGACCAGGAGGGGTAAATATAAAAACAGACCAGTTTGATATAGTTTACGGATCCAGCGCAGCAGAAATACCACCTGCTGTCTGTGGGCCCATGTAGGCCATGAGTCAGACGCCATGTCCCGACTCTCCTACCACCCTGCCTGTGTGACTACTCACTCTTGTCCTGTGACTCACTGGATTGGTGTGGGCTGTTTGACCTGGGGGGACGATAACACAGAAATTTCCCCTAGTTTTTGTTTTGTGATATTTACCTCTGCCCCAGGGACAGCACAGGGCGAGAGGTAATTTTTTCAGTGGCGTGTGTGTGTGTGTGCATTTGTTAGCAGGATTACACAAGAACCGCTGAACCGATTATTGTAGCATGGTCCCTATTAGAACCCATTCAATTTTGGTGTAGATCCGATGCATGGGTCGGGTCGACGGCCCGCCCAAACACGGCCGGCCATTCACCTCCATTCATTTTCTGAACCAGGATTACATAAAAACTACCTGACCGATTTTAATGAAACTCAGTGGAGGGGTGTAGCATGGGCCACCTTAGAACCCATTAAGTAGTAGTAAGGAGTAGATCTGAATCATGGGCTGTATCCACGAATGAAGACAAAATTTAGAACGAAGCCAGCTCCCTGTGTGGGGGTACTAGAGCTACCCATTCACATCCATTCATTTTTTTTGACTAGGATAGAACGAAGCCTGCTATCTGTGTGAGGGTGCTAGAGACACAGGGTTTGGACTGGGGTGTGGCGGGGGAGAGCCCGGAGTGTCCCGCACTGCCCCCGCTGTCTATGACCTAAGGGGGGCGCCACAGAGCCAGCCAAATACAGCCACCCATTCACCTCCAGTCATTTTTACTTCCTAGTGAATCACAAGCCGCCAAAACACGGCCTGGACAGCCATTCACCTCAAACTTGGTGGAGGGGTGTAGCATGGGCCAATTTAGAACCCATTCAATTTTTGCCGTGCACAGAGCCACGAAAGGCATTCAGGGGTGGAGGTCTGTGCTCTCTGAACACCATTTCCAGTATATTTTTTGCATTCATTGATTTGGTTTCAAGTACCCACTAAACGTATCCTGGTGAATCAGCAGGCAGATGTGTGCTACAGTATGTGTCTGAGGGTTGAAAATTATTCAGACGTCATTGTGTCTTATGTAATGAACCTATTCCAAGAACAACCATTTATTTCGTGAGCTTGTTGCTGGACTCGATTATGCTTTTACAAGCCGCAAACTATTTCCACTCACTAGTAAAATATAAGATTTCAAGAAATTCTGTAACGATACACTTGAAACTATTGTTTTCTTATTGCTGCTACAAAAATAATTGGGCTAATTGACATGGTGTTAATAACAGCAATAATAAAAAAGAGTATTAATCCAGAAAGAGGAAGAGTAAAAAGCAGAGACTAAAGAGCTTTGTTCGCCCAGGGAGGGAAAAAAATGAGTTAACTTAAACTACAAAAAAACAAAACAAAACAAAAAAACATTCCCAGAACGACTGAAAAACATGTGTTGCTTAGCAAGGCTTGGTAAAGCACCTGGGGTCAGAGCCGAGGTAAAACACACTGGCCACATCAGATGTGGGCGACCCCATGTGCTGCACAGCTTTAACGTCCTGCCACAAAGTCAACAAGCCAGGCGCCACAGAGCACAGCTCAGCTCCGAGCTTCTGAGGGGAGCGAGGGGGAGCCACGAGCTGGAGGCCAACAAACCACATCACTCTGGAGTCTCTGAGATAGACAGGAAGTGATTTTGGCTTGCATAACCGCCTGCTAAAAACACTGCGCAAGACATAAACAGTAATCTTTAACAAGGCAGTCTGAAACCAAACAGGCCATGTCACAGCTAAGGACCAAAGACTCGTTATAAAAATAAATAAAAAAAACAGTGGCGAATTGTATGGTAAACATTGGGGGAAGTGAGGCCAGCGTGACGTTGAAGAGAGCTAGACTGGATCATATGGCTCCACTAACTGGCTTCTCCTGTTGAGAGCCCATTCACAACAAGCCTGTTTTGACCTAAAGCTGTGGCTGAACCTCAAATGTCAACGGGCAGACAGTGCTGCTGAATTTGATTATGCTTCTGTAATTGCCTGCCTCTCCCTTATTATCTCAACAATCCCAACAATAAACACTGGAGCGCTTACAAATAACCATGGAGGGAGGATGTCAGGTCTGTGTGAAGAGAATCCTCACTGTCAGCTAACTGAATCACATACAGTACGGTAGGACGAGACCGCACTGCGCTCTGAAGGGCTAGGTTCTGCCAAGGACCATGATGCCATCCAATCGTTGTGACACACTTCCTGCCTCATTTGACATCATCCTGGTACATGACAGGAAGCTTCTAAATGAGCAACAGATATTTTGGACACCTCACCAAACAACATACAATTATTTGTACTTTTTTCCCCATTTACCAAGTTTTTGGATAAGGAACAACAACAACAAAAACACACAAAAAGGACTTTTCTCAACATCAACATAGCTTTATTTATTAAGTGCTTGATGTCATGTGAAATTATTGGCAGATGTTTTCAAAGAAGGCCTGAAGATTCTGGGAAATCTCTGAAGTGCCACAGAACACCAGAAATAGCCATGCCTTTCTTTATCTGAATCACTATGAGCCATGGCTCTTTTTGAAAAAGATGAGAGGGTGTTTTTGAGCTGACAGAACATCCTCTTTGAATCGCCACTCACACACACACACACACACACACACACACACACACACACACACACACACACACACACACACACGCAGACGCACACACACGGTTTCCTGTGGTCCTTTTTGTGGCTTGCGATCATGCATCTGCAGCTATTGTTTCAGAGAGCTTATTATTGTTTTAGAGCTTATCTATCAGTTTAGGGTCCATGTACCCTCCGTCCAATCGGTATTTCTCTTGACTCAGTAAAACGGAAAAGCAAATTGACTGCTTTTTCGCTTTCTCTTCTTACGGTAAAAATGGGTAAACTGAACATGTGATAATCCGTTTTATCCTTTACCATTGTTTCCTTTTTTGCTTTCATGACAAGAGAATAGGATGCTCGATTGTTTTATCCTTTTACCGTTATTTCCTTTTTGCTTTCATAACAAGAGAATAGGATGCTCGATTGTTTTCTCATATTGTCGTGTAACCTTTCTACTCCTCACTGCTTGAAATTATTCCGTTTGATCCTGTACAGTTTTTGCTTTTTTGCTTTCATGAAGAGCGACAGCTATGCTTGATTGCCTTTCGTGTATCCTTTTCTGAAAGGTGCAGCCTATTAGCCTACTGCTTGATTGCTTTTTCTTTTTATGAAATCAAACACACGTCAATGGAATCAATCAAGCACAGGAGGGGGAGAGGGTGAATGGGAAGCATGGATGTATTAATAGAACTGGATACAGCCACTCCATTCACTGACCGCTATCAACAATGAAGCCCTATTGAACCGCGCCATCTTGGCAAATTTGTATGTCATTTGACCATTTCCGGTGACTTTTGTACTTGCGCAGTTGTGCTTTTCTGGCCTTTCGGTGACTTTTGTACTTGCGCAGTTGTGTTTTTCTGTCCTACGCGCGTCCACGGTCAACGTTGGCGTTGGCCGCTTCTAGCTATCGAATGGCCGACTGGTGTAAGATGGATAGCCTAACATTAGAGAGATAAATGTAGTCTATGGTTATGTTAATAAAGCTAACAATGATGTTGTAACATGCATGCAGCACTGCCGATCTGAACGATTGATTCATTATTACCATGGATCGGTATTGGGATTGATCAAGGGCGAATGTGAAATAGCAGCCACGAACTCAGCGGGTTATCCGAGATGCGGTAGCAGCGGCCAAAGCTCCTGCTGGCGGGGAGTGAAGCTTTTCAACTCGCTTGTCACTGGCTCCCTGGAGGAATTTAGCCTGGCTGCAATAACGTTATCGCGAACGGAATGAATACCATCTACTAGCAAACAAAACATCTTCAGCTGTAATTAACCTGTTAAAACTAAGATGCCTGGATGAAAAAATAATTTCTCCAATGGATATATTTTACAAAAACAGGTTAATATGCAAGTCGGTTTTCATTGCTAAATCAAAGCGGGGAGAGCCGGGAACGTGCGTGGACGCGTGTAGGACAGAAAAGCACAACTGCGCAAGTACAAAAGTCACCGGAAATAGCAAAATGACTACAAATCTAGCCAAGATGGCGCGGTTCAATAGGCCTTCACTTTAGATTTCGAATCCTGGGGGCTTGATGGGAAGTGACATTAAACTTCAAAATAAAAGTTTTTGAAATGTTAGCCCTTCTCAGGAACTGTGAGTGCGCTGATGACGTAATATCTGCTACCACAGCTCCACAGGGATTCGTGAATTATAATTAGGGGCCGGAGGTCGCTACGATGGCGCTCATATTTAAAAGTGTCAAAGAAACATTTCAAAGCCACTCACCAAAGCAGAAACGCCTATTCTTACAAACGATGGGTTTTGAAAGCTCGGCGCTACCGTTAGCCTAAGTGACCTTTTTAGCCGTTTTTTGTGGCTTCGTTATTATTTTTTCGAGGTGACAAAATATTTCTAAACCATCTAATTGACTAAAATGTCATAAGTATGTTGCCTTATGTAGGCTATGGATGTTGCTGCAATGTTACATATTGTGTAGGCCTACTTTACTATACTGGTATGCAGCAGTTGCATGCTCCAGATGGCAAACACCACAATTCTGCCACTGACCTTACCTGCTGATCCTCCACAAAATGATGAATAAACATGCTAAATAAATGCTAAATATAATGCCTAAATATAAATGCCTGCTCTGAGGACAGCCTCATTGTACGCAAAGTGGTTTTACAGACATGGAACGTTGTAAAAGGTTGTCCACCAGAGATGATATCTAGGACCTTCAAGGATCACAACGTGGGTGGAAAACCTGGTCAACTTTTTGCAGGAAAGCTACAGGGAGGGTCCAAAGTTTCCCATTGACGCTCATGTTAAGGCAGACATCACACACGGTAAAGGATAAAACGGATTATCACATGTTCAGTTTACCCATTTTTACCGTAAGAAGAGAAAGCGAAAAAGCAGTCAATTTGCTTTTCCGTTTTACTGAGTCAAGAGAAATAACGATTGGACGGAGGGGCGATTCAAAGAGGATGTTCTGTCAGACTGTCAGCTCAAAAATACCCTCTCTTCTTTTTCAAAAAGGGCCTTCATGGCTCATAGTGATTCAGATAAAGAAAGGCATGGCTATTTCTGGTGTTCTGTGGCACTTCAGAGAATCCCCAGAATCTTCAGGCCTTCTTTGAAAACATCTGCCAATAATTTCACATGACATCAAGCACTTAATAAATAAAGCTATGTTGATGTTGAGAAAAGTCCTTTTTGTGTGTTTTTGTTGTTGTTGTTCCTTATCCAAAAACTTGGTAAATAGGGAAAAAAGTACAAATAATTGTATGTTGTTTGGTGAGGTGTCCAAAATATCTGTTGCTCATTTAGAAGCTTCCTGTCATGTACCAGGATGTCAAATGAGGCAGGAAGTGCGTCACAACGATTGGATGGCATCATGGTTCTTGGCAGAACCTAGCTCTTCAGAACGCAGTGCGGTCTCGTCCTACCGTACTGTATGTGATTCAGTTAGCTGACTGAGGATTCTCTTCACACAGACCTGACATCCTCCCTCCATGGTTATTTGTAAGCGCTCCAGTGTATATTTTATCTCCACTATCTTTTCTCAGACATACCCTTGTCACGGAGGGTATAGCGGAAACGGAGTTCTCACACATTTCAAAAGCTTTTATTTTGAGGTTTAATACCACTTCCCATTCACCCTCCCGCGCTTGATTGATTCCATAGACGTGTTTGATTTCATAAAAAGAAAGGAAAAGCAATCAAGCAGTAGGCTAATAGGCTGCACCTTTCAGAAAAGGATAGGCCTACACGAAAAACGACCAAAGGGAAAAGGCAATCAAGCATCGCTATCGCTCTTCATGAAAGCAAAAAAGCAAAAACAGTTATAGGATCAAATGGAATGAATTCAGTGATGAGGAAAGGGTTACATGACAATATGAGAAAACAATCGAGCATCCTATTCTCTTGTCATGAAAGCAAAAAGGGAAACAACGGTAAAGGATACAACGGATTATCACATGTTCAGTTTACCCATTTTTACCATAAGAAGAGAAAGTGAAAAAGCAGTAAATTTGCTTTTCCGTTTTACTGACTCAAGATAAATAACGATTGGACGGAGGGTACACGGACCGTTTAGAGCCAAGATGTCTTTTGCTCATTCTTTGTGAGAGTTGTAGATTTGATTGAGGTCCTTCATCCAATTGCATTGTGCTTATATGTTTTGTCAACCTTTCCTGTCACTGTACAACTGGCCAGTGCACGTAATCTCCTAAGGCCCTAATAGGCCCACGGACGCCACCTACACTACACCTAATTATCTTCTTTATCACACAATGTAAGCTGTGTTTAGACCTCAGGAGCTATCCTGATGTAACAAAAGATTCAAGGGATAGGCTCACCTTAAAGCATTAAAGCAGTTAACCAGTACACTCTTATCTGCCCTGTGCAGATATATTAGGTTCACAGTTCATATGGATCTCTTAGCATCATATATAGCTGTGCAGTATTTATGTGTGCACCTCTATACCGATTTGGGAACTACAGTAGCTTCTCAACCAGCAGATACACCTTTTTATTTGATTTTTTAAACACTATTCAAGATACCTGTTCGCCTACAATAAACAGACAGACTACTGTACATAAGTGCTCCAGTGTTTTGCTTTGGGTAGTCTATTTGAAGTAAAATAAAATAAAAAAAATAAAAAAGCTTTATTATTTGTGATACTTTTGTACAGGAATCAAATTCCTATAGAGAAAGAGACTATATTAGGTGAAAACTGTCGCTTCAGCTCTTTCTTAGCAGGAATTCCAGGAATTATGCTTTACCTATGCTAGGCTCCTCTAGACACTGTATTTTGACAGTTATCCTCACACTAGGGGGCCGTCTGCACTGCTAGAGAGGATTATTATTGAAATACATTTAAAAAAGCGATATCTCCTCAGGTACCATATTCCCTGCCTTAACTTCTTTTCTTCTTCTGCCTTCTATTATTTCAAGCCTTCAAAAGATCCCTGTAGTGCCACATGACACCAATCACAGAGAATACGGAGAATGATTCTCCACAGAGTATATATAGCTTATCGTCATCAAACTGGCATAAACAACAAACAAGTGCATTATTCTCTGCCGGCCCCCTTCAGCCACGCATCCGGTGACCTACGGTGGCTGAAGAGTCGACAGTGTGGCACACAACAACATGGCATCCGTTGGTATGGCTGTCAGCCTAATCTCACTAGTGAGCTAGATTTTAGACAGGCCATCTTTGTAAAAAGAGACCTAGGTCTCAATATGTTTCCTGTTTAATAAAGGGGAATGTAAAACAAAAGAAAAGAAAAAGGTTTTGGTTGGTAGATTTGAAAATACAACTGCGGGTGCAAGAAATAACATGGATATAAGACTGATGATGAATGAATAAAACTGGGATGGGATACGACGGATGGGATAGGATAATCAATAACTGTAAAGGCTGCAGGAGAAGAACTAGAGGGTGGTTTTGATCTGACAGAGCTTTCTGTTTGAAGGACTGTCAGAGTCACTTTCCCTGCCAAGCCAGCATGAAAGCCCATCTCTATGGGTGTTTACATACAGTATGAGCTGTCATTTTGGCAATTGTCAGCCACACTAGTCTCTCAACACAACGTAGATTCATGAAGATGACTCCATCTGTTATGGATTAACTGAATTATAAACCAAATTATAAACCATGGAAGAAGCATATTCTACAACCTTTCCACGCTAGGCTCACATGTTGGGCCTACCATTGCTATGTGGTGGATTCTGTTGCATAGCTTGACTGTGTGAATTGAACGGTTCCTAGGGATGACGAATCACATTTGATGTTTAATATCCGCCAAAGAACTAGATAATATGTAATCTGTGTATGGTAGACAATGACAGATTTGAATAGAGCCCTTGGAATTAAGCACCCAGCATCAATCCAACAACACCCAGCATCAATCCACTTGGTTAGCTCATATAGAGAGACCCATCTGGTTTAAAGAGGATTTGATGGTTTTAATTTCCGTCTTTTTATAGCACTTGTTACCCTTTGCTGACCTTAATTTTACGCAGCCATTCTTCAATGGGTATTTTTAGCTACAGACCTAAATGTGAGCCTGGGCAAATGTGTATTTCCTTTATATTTCTTGGCAGGGTTGACTTTTAGGGTTGGCGTGTGCCGTTGACAGTTCACCTAATTGCTACCTTATGGATGAAGGACGTCACAGATACTGTGTGCGCAGTCTTTGCCAATGAATGGGATGGGAGTTTTACAAGTTTATTTGAAAATACAATTACAACACAGTGCATGGACATGCTTAACCTAGTTTGTAATAGCAAACGGATATGGCAACTAAGTATTTGTTGTCTTTTGTCATATCCATCATTAATCAAAGTCACTCAGGAAGCCACAGCAAGACATAGAACATTACGTCTGAATTGCTGGTTGATAATGAAATAGATGACTATAAGGACAGATCGTTCATTGGATCCTTCTGCTTTTGGTGTACAGTACTGTATGTTGAGTAAGTTTGGCAGTTTCAGGTCCATGCTCACTGCAGCATACTGTAAATCTATTTCTCACTAGATCTGCCAAATTATAGCATGGGTGTTGCTTTTCAATACATGCTACAAGATTCAAGCTATTTTGGCTAAAATTTGTGTGTGTGTGTGTGTTTTGAATAGGATGGGCTTAGCCAAAGCCCTGTGGATAAAGGGACCCCCTACTGCCCCAAAGTAAGTTTAGACATTTGCTTTCTTTGCCCCTATCTTACTCTCCTGTCATAACGTAGCAATATCTCCACTCTCCGTCTGGCTGAGGGAGGGCTATGTATGTCCCAGACGCAAGGGAGCGACGGTGGAGACGGAACGGATGTCAGTGGTGACTTCAAACGTAGTTGTAATTGACTTCATCCTAACTTCACCCTAAAAGCCCCCTGGTGAAATCACTACTGAAAGGAGGAACCAACTACTCTCTTGTTTATACATACACACCTACTGTATATGCATGCTCGCGTACACACACACATACACACACACACACACACACACACACGCACTCATGCACACACCACCATATGGTTTTCTGTGGTCCTTTTTGTGCCATGCAAACATATACCAATGTACCAATGTACCAATACCCCCCCCCCCCCCCCCCCACACACACACACACATCTATCAATTTAGAGACAGAATAGACTCCATCAGTGTCTGACCTCATAAATGCTCTTCTGGATGAATGGGCAAAAATTCCAACGGACACATCTCGTAGAAAGCCTTCCAGAAGAGTGGAAGCTGTTATAGCTACTAATGGGGGACCACCTCCATGTTAATGCCTATGAATTTAGAATGGAATGTCATAAAAGCTCCTGTAGGTGTAATGTGTAGGTGTCCCAATACTTTTGTCCATACAATATATACAGTATACTTCCAGAAAACTACAGGTCTGCTGCAACTCTCAGTTCTTTTAAATTAAGACTTTTCTTCCTGCCGCTGCTTTTTATTAAATCAAATAATTATTTATTCATACACTGTACTGTACCTACCTACTACCTACTGTACCTACTTACTACCTGCCTACCTACCTACTGTACCTACCTACCTACGAACCTACCTACCTACATACTGTACTAACTACCGACCTACCTACCTACCTACTGTACCTACCTACAAACCTACCATCAGACCTACCTAACTACCTACCTACTGTATCTACCTACAAACCTTCCATCACACCCACCTAACTACCTACCTCCCTACCTACCTACATATCTTCCTACCTACAGTATTTACACAGTCAGGATAACACACAACATAAAAAGCTGGAGCTGGTCTTGAATAGGGCTGTCAATCTACAGTAGTATGGGAAAAAAGATCATGATGCATTTACCAGATTTATGTGTCGTAATATGTCCACCCAAAGAGATCACTAAAGAGATTACACATATTAGGATATCATCACACTACGCGTATTACTACACATTTAAAGGATGTGTCATCAATGTTTGGTTGATGATACAAACGTTGGTTCCTTAAAAATCGTTAACCACAGACATGCTAAGGCAATTGTATTCCCAGGCTTTTGTCTATCTAAACCTACTACTACATGATAGCCTCGCGTAGGCCATTTCATCCATATCTTACTGAGCAAGTAAGGAGCTAGTAAAGATTGTCCAATTAGCAATTTAGTAATAGCTGAGATTTGCCCAGAAATTAAGTGTTTAGGGTTTGTTGAAGTTGTCACCTGGTCACGCCTTGGCCCAGTCTGACCGCTGACTCAGTCTCCAACGTCAGGAGAGACATACTGTAGTTCTCCATGTCTGATGAGAGAAAAGTGGAAGCCGACTGGTTCAGTTACTCAACTGATGAAGAATAACCCAAGTGTCTAGCCAGGCATTGCTAATTGGGACCATTATCAAAGAAAGCCAGGAGCTACAAAATACCTGATACATTTCAGGTATTTTACTGTATTAATGACTCAAACAAGTCCACAAATGCTTTCCCCCAGAAATTAAAAACAAACAACCTCCTAATGCATATTTATTTAAAGTATTTTTTGAGTGCCGCTAAAAAAAGGAAACACTGTATGATGATGATGACATCATCTTTCAACCTATGCTTTCTTCATAATTCTCATGAAACGCCTCCTCCACCTGAAACAGAGCCAAATAAGGCAACACTTATTATTGGTATTTGGCTAAATGTGGAAATGTTGGAAATCCCCATCTAAGTCAGATGCATGCATCCCTCCAGCCAGTGGGAGGGTTGGTTGATGAAAGGGGGTGTGAGGTAGAGTGACTCAGACCTCATGTAGGGCATAAATACACAATCTCCAGCAGCAAGAGGAGCAGAAACAGGAATGACAACAGCAGTCTCCAGTCAAAACAAAGAAGAAAAAAAAACGCTGATCTCCTCAGAATATTCAACGGACTGTCCCTCAACGAACAAGTTTTTGTTTTTCTCTCGTTTCTTTCCTTCGACTCTGTCTTAGCCTCCACTTTTTTCCCCTGTGCAAAATCTCACCTTGGTCTCACCATGAGATCTGTATTTCTGGCTGCCCTGGTCATAGGGACATGCACGCTGGGCGGTTGGTGCCTTCCCCTCAGGTCCATCTCTGTCATCTTCCCTGGAGATGTCCTCAAGAACATGACTGACGTGGAGCTGGCAGAGGTGAGTATTTGATGGTCCATTTTGACATTCTTTTCATTCAAACCTTTATTTATGCTCGAGAGGCACTGAGGTTGCCCTCATTTACAGTGACCACGAGCGAACAATAAATAAACAACAACAGCAACAACAAAAGGACAGATACACAGGAAGGTATATAAAAACAGTAACTAAATGGATAAACTCAATATAAAAATAGTAAAATAAAAATAAAAATGTTAAGATATATTAAAACAATTACAGACATATGTACAATGGTGCATAATCATGGACTTGAACTTTAAAAATGATGACATTGAGTCCAGTTTTTAAAAGCGTTGGAGGGCATTCCAGGAGTGAGGGGCAAGAAAAAGATTTTCCAATGTCAGTGTAAACCGGGGAACCTTGAGTAAAAGCAGTTCACTTGATCGTGTGGAATAGGTCCCATAGTTCCAAGATAAAATCTGTGAGAGGTAAGAAGGGTGTTTTCCAGTGAGGGTTTTAAAAATAAATAAATACCAGTGATAGTTTCGTCTCTCAGTCAGAGAAGGCCATCCTACCATGTCATAAAGTGCACAGTGATGAATGTCATATTTAGCTCCTGTAATAAATATGATTGCAGAGTGGTAGACTGAATCCAGAGGCTTTAAGGTTGAGGCTGCGGAATTCCTATACACAACATCACCATAATCTAAGACTGATAGGAACACTGCCTCCAGAACCCTTTTCCTACAGCTTAATGGGAAACTGGTCCTGTTTCCGTTTGTGCATTAAAGTGTGGTAAGCTCAGTAGAATAACAATAGATAACACCCCAAAATCATTTAGTTTCTGTCGGTTTCACAGCAGAGAAGCATCCACAAAACATCAGCCTACTTGCTGGGAACCATCAAATCTGCAGAATAACTCATTCACCTGTGCTCGTTTCCCCACCATGCCTCCAGAGCTACCTGAAGCGCTTTGGATACATGGACGTGCTCAAGCGGAGTGGCGGCACACAGTCCCATGGGTCCACCTCCAAGGCCCTGACCAGGATGCAGAGGCAGCTGGGCCTGGAAGAGACCGGACGGCTGGACAAGTCCACCATGGACGCCATGAAGCAACCTCGCTGTGGCGTTCCCGACGTACGCAACTACCAGACCTTCGAGGGCGACCTCAAATGGGACCACCAGGACATTACCTACAGGTACTGTACTGGGGGATGGGGCAGGGAAGACAGAGCACCAGTGTTATGAAGGAGGCTATGCTGGGTTTTTCTTTGCCACTGTCCATTGCCGCTGTAGACATATAACTAGCAACTTTGATCCATATCACATACATTCTGTATTATGCAAAACATTATAGTTATTTATTTTATGAACAAGTAGAGTAAGAAATGCCACAGAGACTGTAAAGACGGTAGAGTACAAGATAACTCAAACCTGAAAACCCTGCACACTTATATTGAGAACCAATACGCTCACCGGGTTTAATGATCTAATGATGAATTTAATGATCTTTGCAGGATCGTGAATTACTCTCCAGACATGGAAGAGTCTCTGATCGATGATGCCTTCGCCCGGGCCTTCAAGGTGTGGAGTGACGTCACCCCTCTGACCTTCACACGCCTCTTCAACGGCGTCGCCGATATCATGGTCTCATTCGGGAAAGAAAGTAAGTAGCCATGACCCATGACCTTTGACAGCGACCAGCGCCTTGGAATATGATTTGTTCCATTGCCTTTCGGAAGATTATTTTTGTGGTTAGCATGTTAAGACACAAAACAGAAAATTAAATACAATACACAGACAGAAATAGTAGACATAGCCTATTGCAGCCTGGATGATACATACTGTACATATATGTATATAGTGTATGCATACAGTAAAAGCCATTAGAGACAAGTTATGGAAAACATGAAAAAAAAAAATATATATATTTTTTTATTTTAGAAACGTTTTATGAATGATATTGGTGTGATAATGGTGTGTTTCTGTGAACCCAGATCATGGAGATCCCTACCCATTCGATGGTAAAGATGGCCTCCTGGCCCACGCTTACCCACCAGGCGAGGGCCTGCAGGGGGATGCCCACTTTGACGATGACGAGAACTGGACCCTGGGCACTGGACCAGGTAAGCAAAGGAGGCGTTAAAGTCCTCCGCCCTTAAGTGTCACTTTGTCCTGTACATGGATCTAAATGCATAGGATGGGTGTAAGCAAGGGCTCTTAAACCCTGCCGGGATAGCTATGGTTTGAAATCCATGAAAGGGAGGAGGGATGGGAGCACATTTCAAGGAGAAAAGTTGAGAATCAGACATCATAGAGTAGGTGTATGGATCTAGGATCAGGTTATGATTCTATATTATGGCTATGATTCCTATTCTAAACGTGCAGTTGGTCCTGAATCAGCAGTCTTACTCTGTTGCTATTCTAGCAGACTAGTATCAGTAAGTCACAGAGCGATGTCTCCCTCTAGTGTCCACTATGAGCACAACACCCTGAACCGTTAATGATATTTAACATGTTTGGATTCCAGTGGTGAAGACTCGCTATGGCAACGCAGAGGGTGCCCTGTGCCACTTCCCCTTCCAGTTTGAGGGCAAATCCTACTCCAGCTGCACCTCCGAGGGGCGCACTGACAACCTGCCCTGGTGTGCCACCACCGCCGACTACGGACGCGACAAGAAATTTGGCTTCTGCCCAAGTGAACGTAAGGATGAGGGAGATAAATGGGTGGTCAGCATGTTTAGGCCTATAGAGGGAAATCTACTTTGGTGACCATGTCACTGCCTCCCAATTCCAATGCTGTGTAATACAAGTAAGAGGAGAAATGGTGTAGTGTTTGTTTCATAGAAAACAATACCATTTTAAAAACAAGGGAATCATTGAAAGAATTGGCTACACTGTGTAGCCTACCACAGCCCCATTATTTATCCATTGTTAACCTCTCTCATTATGTATTCACAGTTCTGTACACATTTGGAGGAAACAGCAATGGAAAGGAGTGTGTCTTCCCCTTTGTGTTCCTGGGGGAGACATACAACAGCTGCACGACGGAAGGCCGCAACGATGGTTACCGCTGGTGCTCCACCACCGACAACTTTGACAAGGACAAGAAATATGGCTTCTGTCCCAGCCGAGGTAAGCGGCCTGTCTCACACGTACTAGTCCCACGCACACATAAACTGCCACGCTGCTGTCACACAGGGGGACTCGGTCGCTTACAGTAACACCGCCGTGTCTGTGTTTGTGACAGATACAGCAGTGTCGGGTGGAAACTCTGAAGGGGAGCCGTGCAACTTCCCTTTTGTCTTCCTGGGGAAGACGTACGACTCGTGCACCACTGAAGGACGCGGTGACGGCAAGCTGTGGTGCGCCACCACAGACAACTTCGACGAGGACAAGAAGTGGGGCTTCTGTGCCGACAGGGGTGAGCGAGAGGCAGAATCACATTCATGAGATGTTAAGAGTCTTAGTGTAACGTTTAGTAGTTTAATGGCACCACTAATAATCGTTCTCCTCTCACAGGGTATAGCCTGTTCTTGGTGGCGGCCCATGAGTTCGGACATGCTCTAGGTCTGGATCACTCCAACATCCGAGATGCCCTCATGTACCCCATGTACAGCTACGTGGAGAATTTCTCTCTGAACAAGGATGATATTGAAGGCATTCAGTTTCTCTATGGTACGACAATCTCTATATAAGATGACCCGATCACATAGCATGTCGCCGTAAATATCACAGTACGCATCTCTAGAAGACACTGATGAATATGGCTGTTTTTCAGAGAAATGGTTTAATCTGATCCTGTTAGCTATTTCTAATTATGATGATTGACCCCTGAGTATAGCTGTCGGACGGAGTTTTCTGTAAGAAACGGTGTCTCCCTTCCATAGACTTATGAGATAAAGATGACATTCTTAGGGCTGATACATTCTGTGCCAAACAGCAATTGTGGTTAGAGAGAGAGACCTGGGCGTCAAGGCTATCGGCGTAGGCTTGGCTGCAAGGCCATAAACAACGACCAGTCCAGACCAGTCTTATCGGTGAAGAGAGGGAGGGGGGGGACACTCGAACCACTTAAGAACGTCGCAACGAGACCAATGCTTTGATTTGGGTTAGACAGCCATTACAGATGGGTCAGCTGAACATTAGACTATATGCCAACATCTTTTGTATGCTAAACATTCTGTAATGAAACAGTTTTTGATTGTCGCTCAAATCCTGTGTTGGAGAGATTCATTTGGAATACACCTGGAAAAGGGACACTGGACTGTGTGGTATTGTGTGAGATTGGGGGCCGTCTTTTATTGAAATAAAAACACAACGCAGAGCTGAATAAGGATAATGATAAAAGACAACGAAAGTCAACAACACCTAGTAGTAATGAACCAAAAACTTGTTGTTGTTGTTGTTTACTCATGTTGCGTTCCTGTTATTCTTCCCATAGGACCCAACACTGAGCCGGTCCCCACAGCCCCTCAGCCCACCACCACTGCCAGCCCTGTTGACCCCAGTGAGGAGCCTGACACCCCCGCCACCACTGAGCCCACCACCACCCCCCACCCCGTGGATCCATCCAAAGACGCCTGCCAGGTGGATAAGTTTGACACTATCACAACGATCGAGGGAGACCTGCATTTCTTCAAGGATGGGTGAGCCACTGGTACCATGGAGTGAAACATTCTCTTTGAGCGTTTTTCTGAAAAAATCATTAAAGTGGTTAGGTTCTACAATTGTTTTTTTTTTATCCACAAAACTAAACAGACTATACTGGAGGATGTCGGGGAAGAATGGTGGTCTTAAGGGAGCTTTCTCCATGTCTGAGAGGTGGCCGGCTCTTCCTGCCGTCATTGACACTGCCTTTGAGGACATCCTAACCAAGAAAATGTACTTCTTCTCAGGTAACATGATTTACAGTATATGCTTTGTGTCTCATCAGCAGGGAAGGAAATGTCAGTCTTCCAGGTGAATAGCACCTCACTTTACAGTATGTCTAACCTCTTCATTTCTGTGGACTCGCAGGGACCCAGTTCTGGGTGTATACTGGCCAGCGTGTGCTGGGACCCCGTAGCATTCAGAAGCTGGGCCTGCCCAAGACCGTTGAACGGGTTGAGGGAAGCCTGCAGAGAGCAAAGGGGAAGGTCCTGCTCTTCAGTGGGGAGAATTACTGGAAGTGAGTCTGATGTTATGTGCAAAGATACTAAAAACTTTCAAACAACTTAAAAAAGGTGTTATTAGATCAGAGGATGTCAATTGATTAGATGTGTTCATCTCTGACAACTTGATGTGTGTGATCCGGGCAGGCTTGATGTGAAGACCCAGAGGATGGACAAAGGATACCCACGATACACCGATCAGGTCTTTGGCGGCGTTCCCGCTGATGCTCATGATGTATTCATGTACAAAGGTACGTTTTCATGTGGCTTAGCTTTTTAAGAGACAGAAATATACAACTTTCGAGTTTAAAGGGACTTCACAATGCCATATTTTGTCTGAAGTGAACTTTGCTCATCAATGTCTCTCTTTTTGAATCTTTCAACTTCAGGACACATGTACTTCTGCCGGGATAGCTTCTACTGGCGTATGAATTCCCGCAGACAAGTTGACCGTGTGGGCTATGTGAAGTACGACATCCTGAAATGCTGAGCCTATCGGCCATGGGCTGCACAACCTCTGCAAGAGAACACCCCCTTTGAATTATATTATATAACAAAAAAGAAAAATCCCATTATTATCTGATGTGAGAATGATGGCATTTGTGGGGTGGTTTGAGTGTAATAACGGTGCCATCATCCAAGCAATTGGTTAAAGGTCAGAAAAGCCACGTGTCCCACCCTCACTGGCACTACCTGATAATCTGTGAATAGGCTGGTTATTGGGCTCTTGGGTACAGAAACATGTTGCCCAAGTGATGTTTTATCATCATCAGCAGATAAATCTGCTGTTTGCTTCTTCTATTTGTCTGCCTGGTGCAGGACTATCAGTGTTGACTTGATGTTTACAGCATTTAAACATCATAGATTTTATTTTTGTGTTCCACAGTGTGTTCAATTCAATTGCTTTTGTGTAACTGTATTTCTTTGCTGAAAAGGCTTAAAAGCCAATTATTTGCACTGGATGGCATGGCTTAGCCTATTGTCTCCTTCACTGGAGTTATTTATGAAATGAAAAATAATCTATGAGATGTTTTGTATTAAACCTGAATTTTGAAATGAAATAAACAAAACGAACTGTTTATCTCTCTTTATGGCTCTCTTTATTTGAAATGACCCTCAACGCCACCTCACATAGCCTACGCTTTGCAAAACCCCTTTAGAGAACAAACGTGCATGTATTTAACAAGGTAATGTAATACAAATGTGCACATTAATATATATTCTTCGTGGCCTTTCTTCACGTATTTCGAAATATGAAACGTAAGAGTGTGAGATCAAACAGTAGCAACCCCCTTACATTCCATATTAATGCGCGAAACGCGTAATGCGTCTTCCTCCAAAAACAATAGTCCTTCATGCTGCCATAAACTTCAACATAATGCTGTAAACATACTAAAATGAAAGCAAATTGTTTAACGACTTGTTTAGAAAACATCTGCAGGTAAATAATGGTGATCCTTCAGACAGTCATCCACGCGCATAAAACTGGTAAACAAGATCCGGTTGGTCGAACAGGAAGCAAGGAGATTCTGGTGGCGCCCGAATAGAATGGAGGAGCAATTATCGTTTACATATACTTATTCTTTTTGGCGTTTCTACTAAGACATAAACTATTCAGCTCGGAATTCACGGTAAGAAAGAATGCTAAGGAATCTCGGTATAGACGTAAAAATATTTTCATTTTCTTCAGGGAGAAGATTCGGGCGGTCTGTTGTAGCTGAGGCCCTAGAGGTCCGTCTGTCTCAGTAGAGCTTTCAGATTGCCTGAGTGGAAAAGAGGGCTTGTGGCAAATGGCGGTGCTTAGCAGGCAGGACGAAGGGCACCTAGGCCCTTTCAAATTCGTCAGAAGGGTCGTGTATTCTGTGCAGGGCAGACGTGTGTTTGAGTTCAGCTAGTCCTGTTACCAGTTGTTCCAATCTTTATAGCGACAAGTCTTATCTTTATGTCTGCTGTTCTACCCCCGACACAAGCGTATAAATGTTGTTTTTAACGTTAGCATGTGTTGTGAAATATTATCATGACGCAGCTAGCTAGCTTGGTTTAGCTAGCAAAATAGCTAGCTAGCTAACGTTAGCCAGCGGTCATTGCATGTGCTCTAATAAGCCAATAGATAGATACAAGGGCAACTTAAGCTTGCAAGTTAAATACATCCTGGTTGACTGAGCTATGCTAGTCTGATGGTCTTGTCTTTGTTGTTAAAACACTGCCAATGTCAAGCCACATAAAGCCTTGGGGTTTCGGGTATGGGCTAGTCCGGAGCTGCATGCGGCTGTAGCCCCTCTCCAGTGGCTGCCTGGCCTTGTCCAAAATATAGGGAAATGACTAAATAAATATTACTTTTAAATACATTTATTTATTTCTAAATGGTCATGTTGACATTGAAGTTAGCAAACTACTGTAGCTAGATAGCAGCAGACAGGCCAACAACACAAATTGGTGCATAATTCACCAGAATGCAAGAAATGAAGTGCTTGACCCTCAACATTTCCTGGGGGAGGACCCCCAAGCCTGAAAATAAATCTAGGCTAAACATTGCCTTCATTATAAGGCTCAAATATATTTTGTGGCTCAAGTCAGATTTAGTATTTCTTTTCTGGCCAAAAATGGCTCTTTTGAAAGGTTGCTGACCCCTGGGCTAGATCAAAACAACGCAGATCACTGCAAGAACGTTTACAACCCTGACTTGGCTATGGCTACTATGGAAAGAAGTCAAGCCACATCTTAGGTTTACTCAAAATCGTGCCATGAAACGCCCTGGTAAAGCAAGCCCTTTCCAGGAAACATCAACACCCTAGCTAGGCATAAGTGTGAGTTCATTACACTACATTTAAGGCACCAATTGGGTATTTGCCAGCATACCAATTCATAACAAAATCCATCAATTTTCAATAAAAGTGCACACTTTCCCACCAACACTAAAACATTCTCTGGCCGTACAAGGTCCATTATGAACTTGATCTGGTAGTTTAGAACTCATAGAATTTCTATGCTCTACTGAGTTGGATGGTTTCAAAATCACCCCTATAACTTGGTCCCTGCACCATACCAATTCTCCTGCAAAGTACCCTAATTCCTGTGTCCCTGGTTGGGGTAGGGGGGGAGTAGAGATGGACTCTGAGGAGATTGAGGTGGAGAGCAGCAGTGATGTGGGCCCCTCAGGGATGGAGGAGCCCTCTGAGAGCGGCATGGGCATGGAGTCCTCAGAGGCCATGTCTGCCGACAGCAGCGACGCGGCCGCCGCCCCCCACACCCTGGCGGCCCCGGAGTCCGACTGCCACGTGGGGCAGAGCTCAGAGGGAGTCGTGGTAAGGAGGACACGGGGGTGGGTGCTGTTAAAAATAAACACGTAGAAATAATTCCGTTATCTCTGATGGGTTGGACGTTAAGCCAGTCCATGGAGGAAATAAAATGGAGGAGAAATTGTGTCCTTTGGATAATTTATGACATCATTTGCTACCATAACATTGAGTGACATGTATTTAAAAACAAGTGCTCGCCTTAAACATGGGAGTGCTGTACAGTGTCGGGGCTGAGGTTATCGCAGCGGCATGTGCTGCGCGAGTCCGTATCGTCCCACCCATCTCGCACGTCGCATCGCAGGTCTTCATCCCGGAGACCAGCTCCAGCACGGACGTCCGAGCGGCTGCCCACCTCCCCGACTCCTCCTCCGTGGCCCAGTCCACCAGCGTGTCCAGCGTGTCCACGGTGACCCAGTCCATCCTGGTGTCGGGGTCGGCCCAGGTGCTGGTCCACTCGAGCGCCGCGTTGGACGGCGGCATGGTGGTGTCGGACTCCACCGCCTCCACCTCCTCCGACCTGGGCTCCACCATAGACAAGATCATCGAGTCCACCATCGGCCCGGACATCATGAACGGTGAGGGGACCAGGTCTACGTCTGTATTTGTGTGTGTCGAAAAGACCCAAATCTTCATTGTGTCGAAAAGACCCAAATCTTCATTGGCATTGAAAGGCGCAACATGAAATGGTGGAAGCTGACCATTTTTGCCATTTGGCTGCCATTTCATTTTTGAACATTAATTTAACTTAATTTGAACATTCAGATGTAAAAACGTGGTAAGATATATTGTATAATTGTCTAATAGGATGCATAGCAGTCACCAGTGCAGAGGATGGGGGCGCAGAGACTACTCAGTACCTGATACTACAAGGACCAGACGATGGTGAGCTTTTCACTTTGTCTGGATCTGACAACAATGTTAATATGGTAGATGATATAGGTTATCCATTATATCACCACTGGTACTTTGGAGTTTCTTCATATGTTAATGCCGGTGTTGTTCACTCCTGTTGTAGGGGCTCCTATGGTGGCCCAGATGTCGTCTTCGGCCCTGTCCAGCCGGATCTCCATCGAGGCCCTGGGCGAGGGGCCCACCTCCACCTGCCACGACCAGGGGGACCTGCACGGCGGCTCGGACCCCGACCAGCCCGGCCGCTCCGGCTACGGCTCGGCCCGCCCCGACCGAGCCCGTCACTCTCGCTCCTCCCAGTACATGGAGTGTTGCGGAGACAGGCCGGACCAGACCGGAGAGTCGTCCTCCTCCTCTTACGCGGAATGTTCCAGAGAGGAGCCCGACCAGACCAGGCCCCGGTCGGGTTTCCCGGAGTACGGCGGGGCCGATAACTCGGACCGGGACCTACCGGGGTACGTCGAGTGCAGCGGCGCCGACTCCAACCCCTCCCGCAGCGGGCGCCGCTACCTGGTGGAGTGCAGCGACGGCGGGTACCTGGCGTGTCCCCCCGACGACGGGGCGGAGCGGCCGCAGAACTCCCGCTACATCGACAGCAGCGACGACCACTCGCAGGGCCACGCCGCCAGCCGCCAGTACGGCGGGGGAGAGTGCGTGGCGGCCGCCGACTCCGAGCAACCCGGGTGCTCCCAGTACCAGGCCCAGGAAGGAGAAGAGGAGGAGGAGGAGGAGGAGGAGGAGGAGGACGGGGACCCAGACCAGCCCCAGCGCTCCAGACAGCAGCCGCAGAACTCCTGCTACATGGATAGCGCCGGCGGGCCCGAAGGCTCGCTATATGCGGATGAGGGGTCCTCGTCGGACCACCCTCGGGCCGACACGGCCGGCACCTCCGAGCTGTCCGAGGCCGTGGCGTGCAGCGAGAGCCAGCCGGGCCCCTACATCAGCAGCAGCGGGACGTACTCCGCCCACCCGGAACCCGAGGCGGAGGCGGCCGCCCGCTGGTCCCCCGGGCGGGAGCCCGGGGGGTCTGGGGACGACGGGGGGGTGGGGGAGTCCGGGGTGGCGGCCGGCGAGGGGGCGGCGGAGGAGGCGGCGGAGGAGGGGGGCGGGGACCGGCCCCCCAACCTGGCGGAGCTGGAGGAGATGATGGAGGTGGTCATAGTGCAGCAGTTCAAATGCAAGATGTGTCCCTACAAGAGCGTCTCCAAGGACACGCTCATCAACCACATGAGGGACAAGCACTTCAAACCTGCTGGTACGTCTGCTTACCGAGCAGGCCTGAGTCAACTGCTGTTTGGAAACACTTGTCAAATATCTGGAGGGCACTTGATTTAGTTTAATCAGTAATGAGAGTGGAACTGTGAACGGAAAGTGCACGTTTTGAGCTTAATCAAACACACTTAAAAGGTCCGGTCTTCCATAGAGCAGAGCTTAGTCCTGGGGGGATGAAGAAGCAGGGTCTCCCATAGAGCAGAGCTTAGTCCTGGGGGTCTGAAGAAGCACGGTCTCCCATAGAGCAAAGCTTAGTCCTGGGGGGATGAAGAAGCAGGGTCTTCCATAGAGCAGAGCTTAGTCCTGGGGGTCTGAAGAAGCAGGGTCTTCCATAGAGCAGAGCTTAGTCCTGGGGGTCTGAAGAAGCTGTCTGTTTCCAGATTGAAGATTGCAGGCAGGGTTCAGTGAGGTGAGGAGTTCTTTAAGGGGGGAGGTACATTACCATGGGTGCATTTGAAAGTTAGAAGGGTTTTCAATTCAATCCTGTAGGAGACAGCGAGCCAGTGCAAACATGCCAGGATTGGGGTGATATGGTATACTTATCACGTATACGGTATATACGTGATATACATTTCCACACTCTCATCAGGCAGCACTGTTCTGGATGTACCAGAGCTTTTGGGGGGAAATTCTAGGCAGAGGGACTTTAAAGACTGAATAGAACAATTTTATCACTCATCTATGTGGACTAATAGGAGCATCTGTGTGGTGACGTGGGGTGTGTGACCCCCAGGCGACTCTCCTAAGAAGCGCGGGCGTGGCCGGCCCAGGAAGAGCGAGCTGCTGGCCCGGCTACGCCAGGCGGAGGGGAAGACCCAGGAGGGGAAGACCCAGGAGGAGAAGGCCCAGGAGGAGAAGGCCCAGGAGGCCGCGCCCCCGGCGCCAGAGGAGGAGGAGGACGACATCGTGGACGCCGGGGCCATCGACGACCCCGAAGGTCGGTTAAGATTTCAAACTATGCGAATCGAGTTGATTTTTAAAGCCTTATTTGATTCGATTGGAATCAACCTCTCTTTCTCTCCCTCCCTCCCTCTCTTCTTTCTCTGTTTGTCTCTCCCTCCCTCTCTCTCTCATCCCTCTGCAACTCTCTCTGTCTCTCTCCTTCTCTCTCTCTCTCCCTCCCCCCCACCCCACCAGAGGACAGCGACTACAACCCAGCGGATGAGGCCTGCCGGGGCAGACCGCCGGTCCTCCTGAAGAAGCCGCCCCCGACCTGCTCCTCCTCCTCCTCCTCCTCCCAGGGTCGCCCCCGCCGCCGGGCCGGCCGGCCCAGGAAGTTCAGCCTCATCGAGGAGGGCTACTGCACCAAGGGTAAGTGGTCTCATCCCCCGCCAGACCATCACAAGCCTCTCCCCCACCCACCGTTGGCAGTCACAAAGTGAGACTGGATAGTTGTAAAAAGGACGTTCCATCTATGGTGGAGGCAAGGCTACAAGTGGCTACAAGTGGTGTGTGTGAGTGTGAGTTTTGTGCTAGTGTGCGACCTGACGTTTCTGTCTCCCGCCTTCCTGTTTGTCTGTGTGCGTGCGACCACAGAAGCGGCGTCGGGGAGCCCCGCCAAGAGGCCCCGGACCAGCACAGCCGCCGAACCCAACAGCCCCGAGGAGGCCAGCTCTTCCGGGATGGGGAACAACGGGCCGGCCGCCGTCACCAACGGAGATGCGGCCGAAGCCGCCGTCAGCCAGTCCGACTCTGAGAACAAAGACCCGTCCTCCAACACCGCACCCGAGGAGGATTTTTTCCCCAGGAAGCGAGGTCGACCCTCCAAGAGGTTCCTCCGGAAGAAGTACAAGAAGTATTTGAACCGCAAGTAAGGATCCCACTCTTCAGGCGCTCGCGTCACGAACGGCCCTTGAGCCGAACGCCTACGGTAGCCGATCATGCACATAATATACACATAATATACACATAACACACACATAATATACACATAATATACATAATATACACATAATAGACACATATATACACATAATAGACACATAATACACATAATACACACAATACACACATAGTATACACATAATACACACATCATACACACATAATATACACAATATACACATAATATACACAATACACACACATATACACATAATACACACATAATACACACAATACACACATAATACACACATAATATACACATTATACACACATAATATACACATAATACACACATAATACACACATATACACATAATACACACATTATATACACATAATATACACATATACATATAATATACACGTATGGACATATTATACACATAATATACACATTATATACACATAATATACACATAATATACACATATACACATAATATACACATATACACACATAATATACACATATATACATAATATCCACATGATATACACATATTATAGACATACACATAATATACACATATTAAACACATAATATACACATGCACAGTGCAGCGTCTGCAGAGCTTTCAGCTCAAAAGTGCTTCTTACCCCACCGACCACTGTATCCAAGGAACATATAAAGAAATGTCTTGGAAGAAACATGACATTTTTCTACCTTCCTTGCCTGTTGTCTCTCAGCAGATACTGTAAGTCGCTCAAGCCGCTGGTGAGGCCCCACAACTGCTGGATCTGCGGCTCGCGCTTCATGTCCCAGGACGACCTGCGCTTCCACGTGGACTCGCACGAAGGCAACGACCCCGAGCGCTTCAAGTGCCTGCAGTGCAACTACTGCTGCAAGCGCTGGTCCTCACTGAAGGTGCGTGGCGCCGTGCCGGGGTGATACGGGGCCGTCACGCCGCTGCCCGTGTGAGGCTCACTGCGACGAGCGGAGGGACAGTTCAGTCATGTGCTGATGAGGAAGTTCATTCCATATTGTACGTTTGGCTGTGGCGTTATCTTCAGCGAGGCAGTGACATTCTTACTAGGGATGTGCGCGGCGACTATTTTCACTGACGACTAGGCGGTGGTTTTGTCAACTATACGGCTAATCTAACTCCTATTGTATTTTATTTTTATATGGGCCTGTATCTGAAATAACATTTGTTTTATCTGTCTAATAGTGGTGTAACGGAACGTGGCCCGTATGGATCACCCCCCACGATTCGGCATGCATGTGGACCGCTGATTAATTGCAAAATTTAACTAAGTAATAATCCCCTAAAATCTCCATGCCGCAGTGAAAAGATCGTCAAGACAGATGTGCGTAGTGTGTTTTACTTTGAATTGCAAAGATTGGTTGATAATGCAAAAAGCCCTTGTGTGGTCATGTGAAGGGGGCATGTTGAATCCTAATTGCATTTTGCGTCGCAAAAAGTGAGAGGATCGGAATAACTTGATAGGTATAATAGGCTATATAAACGTTATCTTGTACCTTTTATCTCTACAACCCCGTTTGTATCTTGTAATAAGATTAATATAGGCCTATTCGTCTTGGAAGCATTTTCACTATTCCTAATCTTCAGAAGAGATAGCTTGTCTCTCACTCGCTCTTGGGGCAGTTATTGCGCAAAATAGCCAGACCTGCCAGGCAGAGACCCGCTCTGAGAGACGGAGAGAATGAGTCTTTTTCTGAGGGAGGAAACACAAGCTTTTCAGTCATTCTCTCCATTTCTGAATCACACATAATGTATTTGATTTGTGTATGTTAAGCGTTGCACCTATGGCAGCTGAGAAGATGACGTGGGGTTTATATATCAGTCTGCTGATTGGATAACACCAAAAAAAACAACTGAAACCTAACCTAAGCATGTTGCACACCGTTTCACAGTCTTGAGGAAACATTCAACCTGGAAACCGTAGCAAAACGGTGCACAACATTTTCTGATTGAACTCACCCCTGTTGCCCGCTGTGTTTTAGGAGCACATGTTCAATCACGAGGGAAACAAGCCCTTCAAGTGTGAGGACTGTGACTACAGCAGTGTGTACAAGAAGGACGTGATCAGACACGCAGCCACGCACAACAAAGACAAGTACGTATGCGCTCCGCTCCCCTGGCGCAGCAGACGCACCAAATACTCTTTTGAAATCATTTTAATTACCTATCTGCTCTCGATTTCTCTTGCCTGGTACAATGGAACCAATGGGCTGTTCCAAAAAAAGCAAACCCTGTCCACCTGATCAATTAGGCAGACAAAAGCAAAGGCTAAAGTCATTTAAACGATTTCAAGTAGTACTTGGACCCAGTTCTGGTAGCCATCATGGGAACCACTAGCCTTCAAAGCACAATGATCTGAACAAGCTTTCACATGCTGTCGCTCATCACTCCATCGTTTCTTCCCCCTTCCTTCCACAGGAAAATCAAGACCGAGCTGGTAAGCATCACTCAGGGTCAGGGTTTCTCCGTGGTGGCAGTATACTGCACGTAAAATACGACATGCGTTGTTCATTCGCTTTGAGGTATCTGCTTTTCATGCTGTAGCAGGTTTGTTTTGGTCTCTCTCAGTTGCCCAGGGTGACCCAGTTCTCGTGCCCGGTGTGCCACAGAGTCTACCCCATGCAGAAGAGGTTGACCCAGCACATGAAGACGCACAGCACCGACAAACCGCACATGTGTGACAAAGTGAGTGCGCTTACTGCGAACCCTTACTTAAAACCAAGAAATAACTAAAATGTTAAGTTATTTAAAATTTTTAACTCTGAAGTTATTCAGCTCGTCGCTTAATTGACAGTTATTTCACACAGAATAAACGCGAGTGTGTGTTCAGCTGAAGTATCAAAGTATCAAACATTTGTTAATATTTTGGGATCATTTACGTATATCTGCATCACTTCTAAATTCTTAGTGTGGGAAGTCCTTCAAGAAACGCTACACCTTCAAAGTGCATCTTCTGACCCACATCCAGACCTTAGGAGACAGCAGGTCGGTATCCTCACAACTCTTTTCACTCCAACTTCACTTAAGTTTAAATTTTCGCCACTAGCCCGTAGATGAACCGATGACCTTTTTTATTTGCGTTTCAGTTTCAAGTGCGAGTTCTGTGAGTACACCTGCGACAACAAGAAGCTGCTCCTCAACCACCAACTGTCGCACACCAACGACAAGCCCTTCAAGTGTGACTACTGCAAATACTCCACCTCCAAACAGGACTTCCTGGTGTCCCACCTGGCCATCAAACACACTGGTCAGTCTTCCTGTTCTCCTACCTGGCCATCAAACACACTGGTCAGTCTTCCTGTTCTCCTACCTGGCCATCAAACACACTGGTCAGTCTCCCTGTTCTCCTACCTGGCCATCAAACACAATGGTCAGTCTAGGAGGAAGAACCTTTTTTTCTTAGCCTGGCGTTCACTGCATTGAACGATGACGGTGGGCGGAATCCCCCCCCCAGTAGTTACCCTGCTGAACAGATTCAACTTAGCCCTGACCACCTTAACGAGTGTGTTTGTGTCTACACGTGTGTGTGTGTGTGTGTGTGTGTGTGTGTGTCCGTCCTTCCAGGAGAGAAGCCCTTCTCCTGCGACATGTGCCACTTCATGACCAAGCACAGGAAGAACCTGCGTCTGCACGTCCAGTGCCGCCACCCGGAGGCGCTGGAGGAGTGGAGCGCCACGCACCCGGAGGAGCCGGTCCGCCGCCGCCGCCGCCCCTTCTTCACGCTGCAGCAGATCGAGGACCTGAAGAAGGAGCACAGCGACACCCAGGGCCTTCAGAACGCCATCGTAAGTCTGCTCAGGACGGGCGTACAGGTAGTTAAACTACGTATTTTTTTCCCTGGAGCACAGTCAGTGGAACTGGTGTGGATGGCAGCTCGTGTGGTGTTTTTTTTTTGGTGGGCCGCCGGCAACTCGAGCGTCCGCCCCACACACACACACACACACACACACAGGCTCGTGACTTTTTGACCTCGTGTGTTCGTTTGTAAGGTGGTGGATCCTGCTACGCTGCAAGCCATGCAGGGCATGGAGAACGCCTCCGTTTCCCAGGATGCACTGGGAAACACCACCATCATCTATGAACAAGGTATAGCGACGGCATCAGACGAGAGAGACGGGACTCCACAATGCGTCCTTTTACTTCATGCTCATGTTGAAGTTTTAGACGTCCGGGTTTATGATGGAAACACTGAAACAACCTTCCCTCTCCGACTTCTCCTTAGCCCAGTCCACAGACCTGTCGGCCCAGCATGCACTGGACCTGCTGCTGAACATGAGCAACGCGCGGGAGCTGGTGGGAAACTCCCTTCAGGTACAGTAGGACTAGCCAGCCTGTCACTGGCCACGTCTGAGGCTTACATCCCGGTATTCCGCACAGGCTACACACCACTGGAGCTAGCTGATTGGATGGTCTGCTAGAGGCTGCCAAAGACTCCCATGGCAAAATAATAAATAAATAAATAATAAGAAAAGGTAGAAGAACAATGGAGGCCTTCGCAGCTTCGCTGTTGGCCCCCAATTAAAGTTGCTGTGCAGCGATTAGCCGGGGCCAGGCAATTTCAGACAAGTTTAGGAGCAATAAGCGAGAGAATAGGAAGACAACAAGAAAGTTGACATTCCAATGTTCATTTTGCATCAGTTGAGGATTGAACTTGTAACCTCTGACACCAAGCAACATCCTCTATCTCACTGAGCTAATTATCAACAACTCATGTTTGGCTTCACAAATTGATTAAGCCAGTCACCAGGGTGCAGGATAAGGGGTCATTATCTGTTTCATCATAAAACACTGAACGTGTGGTATATGTAAAAGCCCACGTGAAAAGATGTTTGTTGATTAAAGTACACTGAAACAAAGGATATAACAATAGAAGTTTAATGTGGATGAGTGGCTGAAGCACGCAGGCTGGGCCGCTCGCACACTGGACCACTCGCAAGTGAAACACGCCATAGCCACATTCGAATCTCAACCGCAGTTCTGAAAATCGGGCATACGGTTCAGAACTTTGACAGGTTGGTGGTGCTAGACTTTAGACCAATCTGCACGAAACTCTTGGGCCCCGCTTCCTGCTTGGCCCCTACATTGCTGCTTGCAGCTATATTTTTGTGTAATCCTAGTCCAAAAAAAGACTGGAGGTAATACTACAGTAGCATAACTCTTATATATTATTATACTATGAATATTATGATTGTTATTAAAGGTAGGCTATATCTATATCTACATACGTAAACATTATCCAAACATCCACACATACATACATACACACACACACTAATAGATTGAATGTCCATATGTGTTTGTCAGTGATAATATCGTAAAAGTGTGTGTGGCCTACGTGGTCCCCAGGTGTCGGTGTTGAAATCGGATGGCAAGGCGTTGGAGGCGGGCTCCTGGACGGGCGTGACATCGGCGCCGGGCCAGCCCCAGAAGGTCGTGACGTTCCACGTGTCTGAGAACGGCGAGACGGTGGTGCAGGAGGCCTACGAGGCCGCCACCTCCGAGACCGGCGATCTCACGCAGATCGCCATCGAGGCGTACGAGGGGGCGGAGGAGTTTGCCGTGGATGAGCCCGCGGCCGAGGAGATCCACAGCACTGACCCCGGATACAGGTAGGGCCGCCTGGTCCACAGCCTAGACCTGGAGGTAGCACGCTAGGCTAACCTAACACCCACGCTGGGTAGAAGCGAGCCTCGCTGGTGTATCACTCGTCACTGTCGCTTCCGCTCGGCGGGTTCGATTTCGGGTGCTTTGGCTTACAAACACGCGCCTGGCGTCTCGTGAACACGGCTTAAGCCAGCTACGCCACAGAAAATGCGGCGAATGCTTATTTTTCTGAGCTGGGAGTATGTGGTTGTGTGTTCTGCAGGGACCAGGACAGCTCCCAGGTGGGGGAGGAGGACAGCGCCTCCGGCTCAGAGAGCCTGAAGGGACAAGGAGACAAATACTACCTGACCTCAGCCCTGGGGGATGGCGTACTGCAGCAGGTAGAGGTAAGACTACCACGCTTTACTATACGCTATACTGTACTATACTATACTATGCTACGCTATACTACTACTATACTTTCACTTTTGTGTGTTTGGCTGTCTGTGTGTGTGTCCACTTGTAGCTTGAGATCAGTTGCCAGTTACACACCAGCACTAGAGGGCACTAGAGATAAACCTGCACCACTTACTTCACCGCCTGAGTGTGATTTTTTAATTTATTCATAAGTGACTCCTGAGTCCACAGATGAAGCCCAGTCCTAGACCCCCCCAAAAAAACACATGAATGTCACCGTAGTACGGTCTCCATTACAAAAGGCTTAGTGGTCATAAACCTGGCTTAACCCATGTCATCCATCTAAAGCCGGGCATAGACTGCGATTTGTCCACGATTTCTCCACAATTTTGTTGTCGCAGACTACGTTGCGTAGTCGTAGAGAAATCCTAGCGTCGTGAAGCCAAACCGGGACGTCGTAAATCGCAGTGTGAGAGAATCAACAATGAACAACTTATTCCTCCCACGTTCTAAAGATGAGGCTACGACCTACCGACAAATTTCTGCCATGTCAGAATTTTTAGTCGTGTCACAAGCAACCGTAGATGACAACAATCGTGGCTGACAGCAATCGTACAGCGGGAGCACGCGCATTGTAAGGTCTGAGCAGGTAGGACTGAAACTTTCAGCCGTGTAGTGTGTGGGGTTCAGCGACATTACGACTTTTTAAATTGCTCGGTTTATCCCGGCTTAACAGCTCAATTAGTCCTAAGCCTGGCTCTGTGTGGTCTCTGTGTGGTCTCCCTGTGGTCTCTCTGTGGTCTCTCTGTGGTCTCTGTGTGGTCTCTGTGTGGTCTCTCTGTGGTCTCTGTGTGGTCTCTCTGTGGTCTCTCTGTGGTCTCTCTGTGGTCTCTGTGTGGTCTCTGTGTGGTCTCTGTGTGGTCTCTGTGTGGTCTCTCTGTGGTCTCTGTGTGGTCTCTGTGTGGTCTCTCTGTGGTCACTGTGGTCTGTGTGTGGTCTCTCTGTGGTCTCTGTGTGGTCACTGTGTGGTCTCTCTGTGGTCTCTCTGTGGTCTCTCTGTGGTCTCTGTGTGGTCTGTGTGGTCTCTGTGTGGTCTCTGTGTGGTCTCTCTGTGGTCTCTGTGTGGTCTCTGTGTGGTCTCTCTGTGGTCTCTCTGTGGTCTCTGTGTGGTCACTGTGTGGTCTCTCTGTGGTCTCTCTGTGGTCTCTGTGTGGTCTCTCTGTGGTCTCTGTGTGGTCTCTGTGTGGTCTCTCTGTGGTCTCTGTGTGGTCTCTCTGTGGTCACTGTGGTCTGTGTGTGGTCTCTCTGTGGTCTCTGTGTGGTCTCTCTGTGGTCTCTCTGTGGTCTCTGTGTGGTCTCTGTGTGGTCTCTGTGTGGTCTCTCTGTGGTCTCTGTGTGGTCACTGTGTGGTCTCTCTGTGGTCTCTCTGTGGTCTGTGTG
>NC_140236.1:9222788-9240288 GCF_949987555.1 Borostomias antarcticus | reverse complement strand
AATATTACTACTACTACTACTACTACTACTACTACTACTACTCCATGGAGGGCTCGTCAATGACCTAGAGAGAGAGAGACTACTACTACTGTACCACTACATAGTATTGGCCACTCACGTAAGCGTCCTGGCAGCTGCCACACGTCATCCTGTGCAGGGTGGCAGCTGGGCTGCAGGGCCGGGGAAGGGAGACAGACAGCGGGGGGAACCAGAGCTGCCAAGGGACTGGTTCCTCTATGCTCCCGCTACACACACACACACACACACACACACACACACACACACACACACACACACACACACACACACACACACACACATTGCATTTGATAATAATGCACACACTTTCACCTTTATTTTGCCCATTGAGAACATTTATGGTGCCCTGGTTACATAATCATAAGAAATATATAACGGTAGGCTATATTATTTCTCCTTTATTTTTTTTTTTACAATCACACACACGTTTTCTCTGCTCTGTAGCCTGTATATATAGCCTTGCCGTCCTGCCATCACGAGTTCACATCCCAAAAACTAAAAGTGAAAGTAATTTAATGCTTTAAGTATTAATCAAATCAATTCCAAAGTGTTTTCTTCAAGTGTGTCATTGGAAAGAACAAGTTAGCGAGAGGCTGCAATAATGCGTAGCCTACTTCCCCGTGTGAACTTACCTTGATCAGAGGTGACGGGGAAACGTCTCCCATTACTGCCCTGGAATGAAAAAAGTAACTACAATAACGTTTTACAAAATATGTAGAGCGCTATATAACACAAAGATGAAAAACACAAAGATTTAGTCTTTATCTGTATAATCAGGAATAATAAAAAAACGAAAGGAGGTCGACAAATTTATTTTCAGAGGACACATTCTGAATCGATCCTTCCGGGAAATGAAAACGAAAGGAATCATATCCCCACTAGTGGGTGTGTAATAGCTGCAGATTATTTGTAGCCTAAGGTTTGAGAGAGATCACAAATAGCCGTAATGACTTTGAATTTAGTGGCCTATATTTAATGTATTATATGAAAATATTAATTTCTGGATGTCATAATTTATAATTGTATCATAAAACAATCATCACTACTAAGAACCAAAACATCGGCTGCTGCCAGTGCGCGCGCGTTCGTTTGCTTGCCCTGATAACCAGGAGCGCTCGTGCTTGTGCGTGTGTTGCGTAGCTCCGCCTTTAGGAAAAGGAAGCTCGTGTTTAAGATAATCCACCCTGGTGTTGCAGTAATCGTGGTTTATGCGTTACCTTTTTGAGTGTTCCAATGTTTTTATAACTCAACAGTGTCAGTAAGTCATATTCACATTTTCTTTACTGTCAGTTGTGAGAATGTGATCGTTCTACAGTGCCAGAACTTATTTCATTGTCCTTTCAGCATGATCAGCAAATGAATTGTCTCATGTCCTTGACAGGCAGGTGTCAATATTTGTGAAAAAAAAAGAAGCTTCATAGTCAAATATTGACTGCCTGTCACAGACCAGTTTACAGACTACCCTGCATGTTTCTCCCTCCTTTTCCCTGCAGAGATGTTGGCAAACAGACTGGGACAGGAGTTGGGTCATCCCACACGTTCACTGGCGGGGTGGCTGGTCACCAAGTTTCTCCTCTGGCATAACCAGGTGCTGGAGGAGAAGGCAGTGCATCTGTGTGGGATCCGTCCAGACGACACAGTCCTGGAGCTGGGCCACGGACCCGGCCTGGGCCTGCAGTCTGCCGCCAGACTACTCACAGCGCCTGCGGGCAAACTCATAGGAGTGGACTACTCTAAGTACATGCACCAGGTGAGACTTAGACGTGTGTGTGTGTGTGTGCGCGTCTGCGTGTGTGTGTACTAGCCCACCACCTCATTTGCTCGACTTTACCCCATATATACGTATTTTCCTCTCTCTCCTCTCCCTCCTACACCACCCACCCCCACCACCAGAGGGCAGGAGAGCTTATGAGGGACCTGGTAGCCAGCGGGAAGGTAACTTTGCACCACTGCGATGTAGCGGCCATGCCCCTGCTAGATAGCAGTGTGGACAGAGTGTTCCACTGCAACTGCTACTACTTCTGGCCTGACCTGAGGAAAGGCGCTGCAGAGATACACAGAGTGATGAAACCAGGTATGGCTGTGACTCAAAGCTCTGGGTAAACCAATTAACGTGACATTTGAGGCCTAACTGCAAGTAAGTTTAATCATAATTATAGGCAGCTTTCTCCTCTATGAATCACCCTATGTATATGAATTTCTTTCTTTCTTTCTTTCTTTCTTTCTCTCTCTCCTTCTCTTCAGGTGGTCTGATGGTGACCACACTGAAGCTGAAAGGGGTGGCACTGTTGGCGTCTAAACGGGTGATGCCAGGAGAGAACTGGCGCCCAGAGGCCTACATGGGCGCGCTGCAGGACTCAGGGTTCTCTGACGTCCGTATGGAGGACTTACAGGACAGTGACGTCACCTTTCAAGCCATATATGCCACCGCCTCAAAATGAGAGGAGTGAAATTATGTTGGGCCATAGAAGAACCCATAATTATTTGTTGTAACACACTAATGTATGAAACAAGTGGTTTTCTCAATAATGCAAACATGATGGAGATGCAAACTATTATTGTAATATATTATTGTAAGTCGCTATGGGTAAAAGTGTGTGCTAAATTACTTTAATGTAAACTATCTATGGACTATGTAAACTGGTTATGTACAGCATTGTCATCTGGAATATGTAGAGGTGGGTCGTATGCCCACCTCCCTTGTTCTCTGTAAAGTGCATTGTGTTGCCTCTGGGTATGAAATGTGCTATACAAATAAAGCTTTGATTGATTGATTGATTGATTGATTGATTGATTGATTGATTGATTGATTGTGCTTGTAGGCTAAACGCACATTGATGTCTCATGTTTTTGTGGACTGGGTCTATAATCTTGAATGTATCCGTATAACAGTATCTCATGCAGGTTATTTGCAGTTGAATACTTAAGTATGGGTTATCATTAGATTTTACATGACATTACAGTAATTTAACTGACGCTTTTATCTGCGTCTTTGCTCTGTGCAACTACAACACCAACAATGCACTGCGCCAAAGGCGGGTTTCTGATGACGTATGACGTGAGAAAATCAAGGGGCCAGGAACTGGCCAGGAAGCGATTTACTTCCTGAAACATTTTGATCAGCGCCATCTTGCCGAATCGACCCCTTTTGACATGCGCAGTTGTGCTTTTCTCAGACCCCGCCGCGTTCACGAACAGTTTGCAGGTTCCTGTGGTTTTCCAATGCGCATTCACAGCTCCCCCGCGCTCTGTTACTGTGTCTGAATTAGCATTAAGAACTAGCTTGCGTAAAATACTGATTCTGTCAAATATATCGTTTCGAAAAATTATTTATTTATCCAGGCATCTTAGTTTTAACAGTTTCATTATAGCGGAGCAGGTTATATTTGCTCGTATGTGGTATTTTTTCTGTTCACAACTTTGCGATCGTACAGCCAGGCTACAGAGCTCCAGAACCCCCTATGCCAAGCCGAGCTGCATCACATTGTGGCCGGCCCAGAGAGCTCCTGTTGCGGGTACAAGCACAGGGCTAATAGCTCCGTTTGTGGTGCTATTTTCCATTCGCTGAGTACAATCAGAATGGATATGTTAAAGATATGGATTTGTGTTAGGATTCATCAAGGGCGAATGGAAAATAGCACCACAAACTCCCCTATTAGCCGCGTTCCTGTACCGCAACAGGAGCATTCTGTTCCGGCCGCTCCTCTACTATGGCTACGGTTTCTGGAGCTCTGTAGCCTGGCTGTACGATCGCGAAGTTGTGAACAGAATAAATACAACACACGAGCAAATATGACCTGCTCCGCTATAATGAAACTGTTAAAACTAAGATGCCTGGATAAAGAAATAATTTTTCGAAACGATATATTTGACATAATTGTGATTTGTTGGCAGGTACTTAACAATGCTAATGCAGGGGCACGCAATACAGCGGGGAGAGCGGTGAACGCGCATTAAACATCCACATGAATGTGTAAACTTCGTGGACACGGTCGGGTCAACAAATCACGTGGTTAAAAAGCACAACTGCGCATGCCTGGGACGCAAAAAAACACAACTGCGCATGCCTGGGACGCAAAAAAACACAACTGCGCATGTCAAAAGGGGTCGGTGGACCCTTCAAAAAGCTTCACTCTCAAGAACTAGGCGTCAACGTAATCACCGGTCACCGCATCCAGTTCTATTAATACATCCATGGGGAAAATCAAACAGCTGGTGCTCAAATTTGTGTTTGGTCAAATTTATCGTTCAGGTAAGCCTTTCACAGATCTAGATAGTATTTTATTTGTCGATGATAATAGCTAGCATACATTAATCAGCCAACCTGCTGAGTTGTTAATGTTGGCTAGTTAACTGTGAAACTGAACCTAACCTTAGTGAACATTAAAGCTAGCTAGCTAGCTAATGCTAACGCTAATGCTAATTCTAATGCTAACTCTAATGCTAATGCTAATGCTAGCTAGCTAAAAGCTAGCATTAGTGTTCGAATTAGAGTTAGCTAGCTAATGCTAGCTAGCTAAAGCTAGCATTAGTGTTAGAATTAGCGTTAGCTAGCTAGCATTATCGTTAGGATTACCATTAGCTAGCTAGCGTCAGCGTTCAAAAGTGCCATTTGTCATGTCACGGTGACCTTGACCATTGATATTTGAATACCAAAATCGAATCCAATTAATCTAATTAAGTCCAACTGGACATTTGGCTAAATATGTACAAATTCTGTCAAGCCGTTCTTGAGATATCAGGCCAAAAACACCTTTTGTGAGGTCAGTGACCCTTGACCTTGGACCCCCACAATGTAATCAGTTAATCCTTGAGTCCAACTGGACATTTTACCGAAATATGAACAAATTCTGTTAAGCCTTTGAGATATTGTGTTCATCAGGCCAAAAACACATTTTGTGAGGTCACAGTGACCTTGAACTTTGACCTTTGACCCCCACAATGTAAGCAGTTCATCCTTGAGTGCCAGTGAACATTTGTACCAAAGTGTGTTGCGTAGCTCCGACTTTAGGAAAAGGAAGCTTGTGTTCAAGAGAATCCACCCTGGTGTTGCAGTAATTGTGGTTTATGCACCACCTTTTTGAGTGTTCCAATGTTTTTATAACTCAACAGTGTCAGTAAGTCATATTCACAGGGTCTGTCAGTTGACTGTTGTGAGAATGTGATCATTCTACAGTGTCAGAACTTATTTTATTGGCCTTTAAGCATGATCAGCAAATTAATTGTCTCATGTCCTTGACAGGCAGGTGTCAATATTTGTGTTTTTAAAAAAAAAGAAAAAAAGAAGCTTCATAGTCAAATATTGACACCGGCCTGTCACAGACCAGTTTACAGACTACCCTGCATGTTTCTCCCTCCTTTTCCCTGCAGAGATGTTGGCAAACAGACTGGGACAGCAGTTGGATCATCCCACATGTTCACTGGCGGGGTGGCTGGTCACCAAGTTTCTCCTCTGGCATAACCAGGTGCTGGAGGAGAAGGCAGTGCATCTGTGTGGGATCCGTCCAGACGACACAGTCCTGGAGCTGGGCCACGGACCCGGCCTGGGCCTGCAGTCTGCCGCCAGACTACTCACAGAGCCTGCGGGCAAACTCATAGGAGTGGACTACTCTAAGTACATGCACCAAGTGAGACTTAGACGTGTGCGTGCGTGTGTGTGCGTGCGCGTCTGCGTGTGTGTATGTGTGTACTAGCCCACTACCTCATTTGATGTAGAGCGGGTTGTTCAGTGATCGAAGGGTCAGTGGTTCGAATCCCAGCTCCAACTGTCCACATGTCGAAGTGTCCTTGAGCAAGACACCTAACCCCAAATTGCTCCCAATGAGCAGGTTAGCACCTTGCATGGCAGCTACCACCATTGGTGTGTGAATTTGTGTGTGAATGGGTGAATGAGAGGCCATTGTAAAGCGCTTCGAGTGCCGCTAAGGTGGAAAAGCGTTATATAAGTGCAGTCCATTTACCATTTGCTCGACCTTACCCCATATACACGTCTTTTCCTTTCTCTCCTCTCCCTCCTACACCACCCACCCCCACCACCAGAGGGCAGGAGAGATTATGAGGGACCTGGTAGCCAGCGGGAAGGTAACTTTGCACCACTGCGATGTGGCGGCCATGCCCCTGCTAGATAGCAGTGTGGACAGAGTGTTCCACTGCAACTGCTACTACTTCTGGCCTGACCTGAGGAAAGGCGCTGCAGAGATACACAGAGTGATGAAACCAGGTATGGCTGTGACTCAAAGCTCTGGGTAAACCAATTAACGTGACATTTGAGGCCTAACTGCAAGTAAGTTTAATCATAATTATAGGCAGCTTTCTCCTCTATGAATCACCCTATGTATATGAATTTCTTTCTTTCTTTCTCTCTCTCTTTCTTTCTTTCTCTCTCTCTATCTCTCCTTCTCTTCAGGTGGTCTGATGGTGACCACACTGAAGCTGAAAGGGGTGGCACTGTTGGCGTCTAAGCGGGTGATGCCAGGAGAGAACTGGCGCCCAGAGGCCTACATGGGCGCGCTGCAGGACTCAGGGTTCTCTGACGTCCGTATGGAGGACTTACAGGACAGTGACGTCACCTTTCAAGCCATATATGCCACCGCCTCAAAATGAGGGGTGAAATTATGTTGGGCCATAGAAGAACACATCATTATTTGTTGTAACACACTAATGTATGAAACAAGTGGTTTTCTCAATAATGCATCTATACCTGAGTGTGCGGTGTCTTCCTTTTCAATTTTGTTCCCCGTCTCCAGCACCTCTCCCAGCTTTCCAGGTGTGCGTTTTCTCCGTTTTTTCTCAATAATGCAAACATGATGGAGATACAATAATAGTTTGCAAGTCGCTATGGGTAAAAGTGTGTGCTAAATGACTTTAATGTAAAGTATATATGGACTATGTAAGCTGATTATGTACAGCATTGTGATTGTAGGCTAAACGCACATTGATGTCATGTTTTTGTGGACTGGGTCTATAATCTTGAATGTATCCGTATAATAGTATCTCATGCAGGTTATTTGCAGTTGAATACTTAAGTATGGATTATCATTGGATTATCATTAGATTGTACATGACATTACAGTTACATTACAGATGACATACATTTAAAGTCCCAGTTAACCAAAATCAGAGATTTGCTTGAAAACACATTCTATGTGTTAGTGATGCATTGCTGATAACATGTAAAAATGGGATGAACCATGTGTAGTACTGAATTGTGAAGTTAGACCAGTTTTGTGTTTTTGACCAGTTTTGATTTCTGGATTTTCTGGGCAGGCTTAAAACGGTACCGGATGACGTAGAGCGGTGTTCTTAGCATATCCCCGCCCTAACACTATATAAAGCTCGAATGGATTTGAATCTTCGGTTCTCCTGCTCAATCTTGAGTCTAGAATTAGCTAGTTTTTCTTAGTTAGCAATGCCTATGCATAAAACTAAACGAATATGCATCCTTCCTGGATGCCAGCAGGAATGGGATGATAAGGTCTCCTTCTTTCACTCCCGAGTAAAGCTGAAATGAGAAGCAAATGGTTAGCATTTTTGAAGAGCCATGGTGTTACAGAGTCTGTCACCGCTAGCGCCCGCCTCTGCAGCAAACATTTCACTCCCGAAAGCTTCTGCAATTATAATATGAGGCTTTTGGGTTTCACGGACTCACGACTGGTCCTGGTGAATTCGGCGGAGCCAACCATCTCCCTCCCCGGCCTCCATTCTCCTCCTGTTGCATCAACCTTTGGTGCCGACACCGCTACCTTGTGTGCTTATAGCTAATTAACGTTATAACGTTAGCTAGGTAACGTAAGCAATAGGGAAATACACTGCTACGTTAATCTACAAAATGTGTCTTGACATTTATGTGGTAATGTCAGCTATGATGAATTATATTATATCTTAGGAGGAATTATAGCTAACATTAGCTATGTAGCTTGCAGATGGGAGTGTGTATAGCCTATAACCTTAGTCTAGCTAACATAGCTAGCAGCACCGACCAGGCGACCACCCACCAAATAACGTTACGGATGATATATTATGACTATAAGCGTTAACTATACAGAAACTGCCTGCCATATTTGTGGCACCTGATGTGCGTATGGGTTCACCGGTAATGGTTACAATATATTTGTCCAGCGGGAGACCGGGAGGCGGGAGCGAGGGGGATGGTTAGGTAGACCAGCTGCAGCTGGAGAAAGACTCACCCTCTCCCAGTGAAGCGGTGCTCGGCGGCTACTGGCTGAACATTCCAGTTCTGTGTGATATGTTGCGGGAAAGTTGAAGCCGAGTGCTCGTTATTCTCACACATAACATTGCCAACGAGAGTGGATGAGTCTGTCCCGATTATCAACTCCGGTAATGTACGCTTCTTCGCGCTATCAGCGCTGTTCAAGCCAGTGACTAAAAGGTACATTTTAAACAACTTTTTCCATTGATCCCAAGGGACGACAGGATCGCCTGGGAGGGATAGGAATGGGTCCGGAGGTGGCAGGGAGAAAATAGGGACAGACTCATACATTCCTCGTTGCCTGTTTTTGTATTTTGCATCTAAGGGCAGTAACACTGGCGCGTTGGTATAGAGTAGCTACAGTTTTACCTGTGTTTGTCAGGAGGTAGGTTAGGAGGAAGCATCTGTGCATTTGACTCATTAGACAAGTGTAATTTCAACTCCTCTCTGTTTTCACAAAGCTGTGCCTTCCTACCACAAAAGAGACGGCGTGCCAGTGTGACAATATGCAGACCAGAGAACGGTACTATTTGACAGGTTCTTCCCTCCACACCCCCTCCCCACGCAATTGGGTGTGGCTTCGGTGCCTTCAGCAGACACGCCCCCACAGTCTCAGACCAGAGAATGCTGCTGATTTTTAACCGATTTTGAAGCCTTATTTTATATACTTAGCGACATTTTTAATCACTCAGATTTGGCTGGGTGGTTAATGACATGTTTTCCTGTGGTGTGTGAAGCTCATAACAAAAATTTGAACTGGGTTAACCTGGACTTTAACTGACGCTTTTATCTGCGTCTTTGCTCTGTGCAACTACAACACCAACAATGCACTGCGCCAAAGGCGGGTTTCTGATGACGTATGACGTGGGAAAATCAAAATAGTTTGCGCACAGCTGGTGCTCAAATTTGTGTTTGGCGAAGGAACGTTTAGTCAAATTTATCGTTCAGGTAAGGCTTTCACAGATCTAGATAGTATTTTTTTGTCGATGATAATAGCTACCATACATTAATCAGCCAACGTGCTTAGTTGTTAATGTTGGCTAGTAAACTGAAACTGAACCTAACCTTAGTGAACGTTATAGCTAGTTAGATGTTGGCTAGCTAACGTTGTATAACAGCGAGCCAACTTTAGCTTGATAGTTAAGTGTTGGCGAACGTCAGAGTCTGTCAGGGTCGTCTTCTTAGTGGCAAACAAACAAATACACCAATGACTTATATGTAGTCGGAATTAGGTTGTGTGTTGCTGTGTGTGTCTCACGTTGTTTCGCCCCACACACATACAGCCACACCGGGCACAATGCAGAGGACCTCCCGCCTGAAGCGCGAGCTCCAGTTGCTGAGCACGGAACCTCCCCCGGGGATCACGTGCTGGCAGACCGAGGGACAGATGGACGATCTCCGGGCACGTAAGTGGACCTCTGATGCATACTGAACTACAAACCAACGTTTTCTAATCTATGAATCAATGAGTAGCCGAGGGATCAGTGGGCAAATGACAACCTGTGTTTCTTCCTTGGTTTGCAGAGATAGTTGGTGGATCGGACACTCCTTTCGAAGGTGGACTATTCACCTTGGAGATCAAGGTCCCTGAGAGGTATGTTGTGTTTGAGGCGTCATTGCACAGTGAATATGATTGGATTGTACCTTCCTTCATAATAATAATAATAATAATTTATTTTATAAAAAAAACACTTTTCATTGTGAGACATTTCATTTGAGAGTCTCAAAAGTGCTGACATTTATTTCATGATGTAATCATGAATGCCCCTCTGGTATAATGACAGCCCAGTTGACAACAGAAAAATCCTCATCTTCAGGTATCCCTTTGAGCCTCCCCAAATCCACTTCTTGACACCCATATACCACCCCAACATCGACAACGCTGGACGCATTTGCCACGATGCCCTCAAACTCCCACCCAAGGTAATACCATGTCCTACTGTACAGTTTTTATCTATCATTACAGTACATGTGTTCAGACCATTGTGAATGGAGGAGACAATGGAGAGGACTGAGGCACTTAACAAATTCCTTTTTAAGTCATATTACTGGGTTCCTCAACACTTTCTGAACGTTCTCTTGTAGGGTGCGTGGAGACCTTCCCTCAACATTCCGACGGTCCTCACCTCCATTCAGCTGCTGATGGCTGAGCCCAACCCAGACGACCCTCTCATGGCTGATATAGTAAGACACACACACGCGTTACCTCACTGATGGTGTCCGTGGTCTGTTCAGTCGGAGCAGGCAACATAGCGTGGAACATCTACTGACCTTAGGGAATGGAGTAGACCTCTAACCAGCATGCACTGTTTTTATGACTACTTAGTGCTAATAATATTCTCATCCTATTTGATCACAGTCATCTGAGTTCAAGTACAACAAGCAGCTGTACCTGGAGAAGGCCAGGAAGTGGACCCAGAAACATGCTGTGCAGAAGAACACGGTAAAACAGCCTGCTGTTCAAGTTTAGTTCCATCTGACATTCAAACACCAAGGACCCTTAATACTATAAGCGTTGAACTTTTTTCAGACCAGTAAGTGCTAAAGCACACGCTCTTAAGCATCTTATATCTTATTGTCCTAACTAATGGCCCATCAGTCTCCATCTCAACAGCACACGCAACCCCACAAGCCATTAGCCTAGCTTAGACTACTTGGTTTTATGCCAGAAAAAAAAGAATACGCAATGTAATTGTGAACTTTTATTTGGTTAAATAAAATAATCATGAGTGATTACAAATGTAACGAAATCACTAACATGTCTGACATTGTGTTGCCGCAACAATCTACAATGGAGAAATAAGTCATTCTTTTGTGCCGTCCTTCTTTATGGCCTAAAACATCTCCATCTTTCTTTCAATGTAAGTGTTCTCGTAACAAACAGAAACCCTGCGCCAAGCCATCATATCTATTTGTCTCATTCAACAGTCAACACACACCTTGGTTCTATTGCTGGCAGGTTCCACAGTTCTTCTTGGTTCTATTGCTGGCAGGTTCCAGCTCCTTGGTTGGAGAACATTGTTGTCTTCCCTAGAGGCATTTTTTTCTGTCGGCCTGCCATTTGGTAGACTGCTCAGTATAGAGTATATTCATTTTCTTATTTAATGTCACATTCATTGTCTCAATGCGCTAATAGGGTCATTATTCAAATGTATGCATTCGGCCTGAGGAGAGAGGCAGGGGCATTCACACTGGAGTACCACTGGGTTCAAATACGTTTTTCATGGCAATAGGTGGTGCTTGAGCTGAAAAAATGTCAAACTCCGTAATTAACATTTTGTAATCATGACAACATAGAGGTTAGTACAGATACATAGGAAAAGGGCAGGGGAAATGGACACTGACAGAATAATTGAAAGTTGAGTACCACAACATACATTGCCATGGCAAACTGTGCTAGTGTAGCCTTCTAACCACAAGATGGGGCTGTGATTCCATTTAGACACAACTCTCCATGGTGAGCAGGAAAAGTTGATTGAAAAAAATGGTGGGTTTTTGTTTTATAATTTCTGCAGCATGTTTGTGTGCAGGGAACGGTGGAATCCAAGATGGAGGAGGCCCAGTGTGGAACCGCTTCTTCCCGAAAGAGAGACACTCTGAGTGGGCAGGAACAGGCTAAAAAAGGGCCCCTGGAACCCAAGAGAGCATGTCTCTAGGTGCAGCAGACCACACCTCATCAATGGACCATCACCAACCATGGTACAAGAGAACTGTCCCAGGCTTCAGTAACTGGATACACTCAGTGAAGGAGTAGATGGATAGAATATGGATGTGAGACGGTTGTATTAGTGCTAGGCTGCAGAAAAGCTCTGCTTCGTCAGCCCTAAAACACCATCGCTTGGATTTTCTAAAATGTAACATTCCTCCCTTCCTTGGAGAAATTGCTGATCAGATGAATAGATTTATAACAACTGTGTAGATGAGCATGTTTTCACACATCCTATCATGTTAGATCAGAGATCATTTCTGGGAGTGGAGGAAGAAAGGTTTGCATTTTTGCATTTCAGACGGGACCCATGTATGGAGATGCCTTCACTTCCATTGTTCTTTTACCTGTGCCTACCTTTGTGATTGTAAGTCTTTAATTGTTCCAGACTAACCTTTGTTGTTTTGAGTGTTGTCTTATTGTTGTTCTCAATAAATATATATTGTTTTTCATGTGTATAGTGCTGTGTTCTTTTCTTTTTTTGTTTTTTCTTTTCTTATTATTTTGTTAAAATTTTTAAATATTTGATTGCTTATTGATCATATGTTGTGTCGACAACATCAATTGCCACATGGGCTAGTTATATGGGAGAGTGTGTAAGAATTCCACCAGATGGTAATACGATCAGTCACACAGAATGAAGCTATTCCTTTTATTCAATCATTATTTTATCAGTTGTATACAAAGTATGTACATCCCAAACAGCAAGTATGTTTTTACAACCTAAAGGGCTTTATTTTCTTATCATATAAAATAATATATATTTACTGCATATCATAAAAAGGGTAAACGTCACAAAGAGGGTATAGTGGAACAATAGCATGCTAGTTCAGAGGTAGTTACATTGTATGTACATTAGCTAGCCGATTCTAACAGTCTGGTGAAGAACCCTGCTACAGTACGTCCCATCTATAGGACAACATGTCTATAGGAGTCAGGTTAGGTGGCATCGTTTCAATAGAAGCTGCTAGAAGGCACTGGAACTAGGACCAGTCTAACCCGACACAATTATCATCACCACAGTTCTTACCATAGTCATTTGGAGGAAAACGTGATTAAAAATGCTCTTAGATTGTCTAGAAACAACATCAGCTCGCTCTGGTGGTATAAGTACGCTACCACAGTATTATATAATTATGCTTTGCTATCCATACCTGCCTTTTGATGTAGCTTCATGCATCTGTAAAATTTAACGGAACCTTTTAACTGATGGACATTTAACATTTCAACAAAAATTCAACATTTACATTTTCACTGTACGAATATTCAACTGCTTCCCAGATCGTCGCCGACGATTTCACTCTCAGAAAGGAGCGTGTGAAACACGGCACTGTTTGTCGACCTAATTTAAGACCCTCATCAGACCTAACCGTAGTTTGTGTGTGTCCTTTCGTTTTGTGGCCCTCGGCTGAACGAAATCAGTGGAAAGAGTCCCTTTTGCGTGGTTGAAGGAAGTCCTTATTTGATCTATTTTCCAACATTGTATCGGCGAATTGAGTTCAGGTTCTGTTTTGACACTTACAGACTGTTAAAGACACCTGGGGTTGTTGGCCTGCCCTGGTAGTGTGAATGGACACGTAGTGAGCGGTCACTCACTGACTCTACTGTCTCTGCGGGGCCCAGACTGAGGGGCATGTAGGGGACTGATGCCCACTGAGGCTCTCTGCTGTTTTCATTTGATTGTCCGGGATACGGAGGGTCCCGGTCATCCAGACGGCCAGCGGACCGGCCGGTCGTCCACCCGGTCGTTCAGTGGTGGACAGGGTGCGGGGCGTGATAGACGGGGCACGCCTTGGCGCTTGCGTCTCGCTCGTTGCTCTTCGGGAACTCTGCGTCATGGACACCCCCTCCTCTCTCGGTCTCCCTGTCCCTCTCTCTCGTGCCGGCGGGTGGCGAGGGCGTCTGGCAGGGGATGAGGGGGACCATCGAGGAGGAGGAGCAATGGGAAAACCTGATGGGCTCCATCCATGGCTGCAGGGCGTGGCCGGCCCCGGCATAGAGGGCGTCGGCCTCAGCGAGGGACACCCGCGCGGACGACGAGTCGGAGCAGGAGCTTTTCTCGGTCTCCACGGAGACCAGCGAGTCGAGGGTGCGGTCGCGGCGCAGCTGCGGGCGTCGGGCCTTGGGGAGGCGGGGCCAGAACAGGAACTGGGCGTGGTCGCGGGTGAAGAGGAGGAAGAGGAGGGGGTTGAGGCAGGCGGGGAGGGGCTGGAGGAGCAGCAGGACGGACTTCAGCACCTCCTCACCCAGGGAGAGCAGGCCCAGCAGGGAGCAGAGGGAGAGGAAGGCCACGGGGACGTAGAGCAGGCCGTTGGTGAAGATGAGCCAGGCCACGTGTTTGATCATGGCGCAGTCCCACAGGCCGTCGCACTCCCCGCGCAGCAGCTCCCAGTACAGGCGGATGTAGGAGCCAGTGACCACCAGCAGGCACAGGGTGTTCATCATGATCAGGGCCAGGGGGAACCCCAACACGGAGGGGGGGCGTGAGGCGGGCGGCGGCAGCGGGGAGGGCAGGCACAGCGGGGAGGAGCCGTACTCCCCCACGCCGGCCAGCGGGAGCGACGCCAGCGCCAGGGCGAGCGCCAGGCAGGAGAGCGCGCACGTGCGCAGGCTCCCCAGCGAGGGCGACTTGCCGTAGGCGCGCGCGCACGTCACGCTCACGCCGCACTGCACGGCGGCCAGGGTCAGCAGCAGCACGCTGGCCTCCGAGGCGAACACCCACACCCAGCCCGTCGCCCGGCAGCCGGGGCCGCCCTCCCAGCGGGCGCCGTGGCGGCCAAACTCGCCCAGGGTCAGGGCGTCGACCAGGGCGAGCGTGCACGTGCACACGCCGGTGAGGAGGTTGGCGGCGCCCATGCACGCCACGGTGAAGCGGAGGGGGGACAGGCAGCCGGCCGATCCGAAGAGGGAGAGGAGCAGGAGGGCGTTGCCCAGGAGGGACACCAGGGAGACGGACCACAGGCCCACGCGCACCAGCCAGCTGCCCAGCAGGGAGTCACAGGGGCGGAACGGACCTGGATGACGAGAGAGGAGGGGATGAGAGAGGGGAAGATGAGGGCAGTCAGAGTGAGAAAGAAGAGGAGAGAAAGGGCAAAAGAGGGAGATTGAGAGGTGGGGGCGGGGCTGACTCTACAGTGTATGGTTCTTTGTTTACGCTGGCACTGTACAATGACTCACCGCCACAAAGATGATCGCTACCTATAAGCCCATTACTCCCGTCCCTTTTCATGTGAGGGACGAAGGTGAACTCCTACCTGGGACAGGCGTGCACTGGACACTGGTCTGCAGCTTGGACTCCTCGATCTCCAGCTGGAACTCCTCCAAGTCAGGATCATCTGGAACACAGCAGCAGAGTTAGGGCCTAGAACAACCCACACAGTCTCTCTTCTTTCTATCTCTCTCTCTCTCTCTCTCTCTCTCTCTCTCTCTCTCTCTTCTCCCTCCCTCCCTCTCTCTCTCTCATTCTTTCTCCGGGTTAGCACTTGTTTGGACAGTTTCTCAGATATTGTCTAAACCCGATTTGGGACATAGAGGGTTTTTTACTGGCTTTAGGCCTTCTCCTTACCCAGGTAACAGACAGGCTGTGTATTAGTGTTTTTCCATACTGTGTACAGCAATAGGGTGTGCTCAACAAAGAACTCTTTCATCAGAAGTCTTCAGTAGGGGAGCTGTTTACAGTCAAGGAACAATGTCACCATTTAGAAGTAAAAGTTGCTATAGGCCTATAGTGTGTTTTGCAATTTTATTGGGTAACATGACCTTTGATAATTAAAAGAAGAGTGGATTCCATATCTGCAGGGGATGGCCTGTGTGAAACATTATTGCTTACTGATGTAAGGACTTGAGATATGATCACATAAATCTCCAAACAGACTACTTGTTGTAGTGATGGCTCGAAGTGAAGTGATATCATTTGAGATTTGAAATTGATCATTGTGTTTTTTGTGTTATTTATTGTGCATGGTGTTCCACAATAGGAGTTCATGATATGGGAAACACTCAAATGTGTGTATTTGTGTGTGTGTGCGTATGTGTGTGTGCGCGTATACATGTATATGTGCGTGTGTTTGTGAGCGTGCATGTTTGTGCATGTGTTCGTGCATGTGTGCTTGCGTGTGTGTGTCTTAGTGAGTTGTGTATATTGTAGTGTGCCAGCTGCCAGGTAGCTGTGGTTTCAGGGCGGTTCTGACATGTTCTGAACGGTCTCATTCCAACAGGCTCTCTGACAGAAAGAAAACTCTTTCCTGGGATTCAAACACATCTCTCCAACCAAAACCTCACAGCTTACCTTAGTGTTTTCTTAGAAAGTGTGCTTACGTTCACGTGTGTGTGTGTGTGTACATGCATATGCATTTGTGCACGTGCATAAGTGTGTAAGCATGCATTAGGATAAGTTATCTTAATGTGTGCCTTTTATTATTCTTACAGTGTGTGTCTGTTGGCCTGTATGTGTGTGTGTGTGTGTGTGTGTGTGTATGTGTAGTGGCATACATGCATGTATAGTGTGTGCTTACAATGTGTGTCTCTTGGCATATATGAATGTAAAGTGTGTGTGTGTGTGTGTGCGCGCCTGTGTGTGTGTTTACAGTGTGTGTCTGTTGGAATGTGGAAAGTGGATGTGTTCTTACAGTGTACTGTATGTCTGTTGGTATGTATTTATGTATGAAGAGTGTCTGTGTTCTTACAGTGTGTGTCTGCATGGATGGGGTACAGGGCCACGGTCCTCTTGTGTAGCTCCTCCTCCTCGTAGCCCTGCTCTGTGTCCCATTGGCTGGCTGACTTGTAGCTGTCACATGATCCATAGACGCAACACTGATAGGCGTAGGGCATCTCTATCACCCTATGACAGGGAAACACATGGAGGGGAACCTTTTATCATTTGATGACATTTTTGTCATTTAGCGACTTCAATTATGAGCTAGTGTTGGGGTGAAGTGCCTTGCTCAAGTGAACAACAGCAGGCAACGGGAAATCACTTGTCAAGCGGCCTGGCCCAATCTCAGATGACGAGATCACTCAGAGAGACAGATTCTGCCATAAAACCATCACAACAGACATGCAGGCTGTAAAACGTCTTGTCCCGTGGCTATGTTAGTAGGCCCGCGCCACTATCTCACACAATGTTAGGCACAAACTCCGACAGTCTCGGCGAAGCCTCCCTCAGCGATTTTTCAAGTGTCTGCGTGTTGCGCAGAGCGATGTGTGTCTGAGGATACGCCACAGTTACGATATGGCCATCGGCGCCGGGTCGCCTTCTTGCGGTCGGAAACCCGACCGCCATTTTGAAGTTCCTGGCTGAGTCTTGACTCCGCCCGAGGGGATGCTAACAGCGCTAACAAGAAGGAGCGTGCTGAGGAAGACATCCTCACCACCGCTGGAACGCTCCCACAAGGCCGCCAGCTGTACTGTGGGTCGGTATAGAGTAACATCGACCAAATATAACTTTGCTGCATAGCTCTGGGTCAACAGGTAATGATAGAGGGTATTTATGGAAAGCTGTTTTTGATGGAAGGATGGAGGGATGAGGAGGAGGTAAAGAGAGAGAA
>NC_140236.1:9212788-9215288 GCF_949987555.1 Borostomias antarcticus | reverse complement strand
TTTTAGCCATGAGCAGAATGTAAATAATAGCATCAGAAATCACCTCTGATCTGAGGGGTTGATAGTGGGATTAATCACTATGATTTAGAGTTGTTTAATATCGTCTCAGGGCTGCAAAGCTGTGTACACATGAACGTAAGAGTTCCAGTTAATCTCAGTTAGAAGACTAAAGTTCGGACTTTCATGCATTCCCTCTGATAAAGAGGGAGCATTAAGTTGACATTAAGTGAACTTATGAAGTATGTATTACTAGCAGTTTGGCGCTTATGCTGTTTTTAATGATCTGGTCTGAGGTTGTTTCTCAGCCAGCTGTCCGATGGGCCCCAGGTCACAGGCAGGCTAAGATTGGTCTAAACTCAGTAAACACATTGATTTGCTGTCGTCCCGATGACACCCTTTCATTATCAGAAATGTCCAATGTTTATGGAAACACGCAAGGTAGACATTAACCTGCTCATAATGAAAGTGTTTGTGTGTGTGTGTGCGTGTGTGTGTGTGTGTAGGTGTGTGTATATGTGAGTGTATGTGTGTGTGTGTGTGTCTGTGTGTGTGTGAGTGTGTGTGAGTGCGTGCATGCGTGTGCCCGCGTGTGTGTGTGTGTGTGTGTGTGTGTATATGTGAGTGTGTGTGTGTGTGTGTGTGTGTGTGTGTGTGTGTGTGTGTGTGTGTGTGTGTGTACTCACAGTGTCTCCAGACTGTTCAGGCCCTCGAAACACCTCTGCCCCATGCTCTGGATCTGGTTGTTATGGAGATGACTGAGGAGAGAGGGAGGAACCAATCATAATGCAGTTCCAGTAGACTAATAAACACAACCAATCATAATGCAGTTCCAGTAGGCTAATACACAGCCAATCATAATTCAGACTAAACACAGAACTAAAAACATTGCTATTGACGTCATTGTTGAGACAAATATACACACTGATCCAAAAAGATACAAACATTTTCTCTCACACTCAGATTGCCTGAAGTCAAACTCTCTCTCGCTCTCTCTCTCTCTCTCTCTCTCTCTCTCTCTCTCTCTCTCTCTCACACACACACACACACACACACACACACACACACACACACACACACACACACACACACACACACGCACTCACAGGACGACCAGGGCGGTCAGGTTGGTGAAGGCATGGTCGGGGATGTGTGTGATCTGGTTGAGTGCGAGCGTCATGGCCTGCAGGGAGGGGAGCGAGTCCAGCGCCGCCACCGGGATCTCCCTCAGAGAGTTGTCGTCCAACCACAGGTGGCGGAGAGAGCGCACACCACGGAACGCCCCGGCTGGCACCGCCCAAAGCAGGTTAGCATCCAATCGCCTGGAGGAAGGGGGGGGGATATATATTTTTGAGTATAGAATCCTAGAGGAAGAATAGAATAGAATTCTAGAGGTATAGAATCCTAGAGGAAGAATATAATACAATCCTAGAGGTATAGAATCCTAGAGGAAGAATAGAATACAATCCTAGAGGAAAGGAAAGAGTTTCCGTATGGGTGTATATAGCTACTGACTTCACAATCACAATCAGAATTTGTCTACCGCCATGCAGCTTTTCAACATAATAGAAATTTGCTTTTGGTCGTGGTGCATAACATGGAGACAACATTGGACAGGGTGCAGGGACGAGACAGGACAGTGCAAAGAGTGAGTGCAAAATGTTAGTGCAAAAAAAGGATTGAGCTAAGAAAAAGAAGAATATACAAAAAGTAGTGCAGTCATTGTATATACAGTTAGTATGCAGAGTGTAATGTGTACTGTAAGTGAGTGAGTGTGTGTGTGTGTGTGTGTGTGTGTGTGTATGTGTGTACAGTATGTGTGTGTGGTGCGTCCTATACGCATTGCCTCACGACTAGACTCAGGAGTCAATCTCTAAATGCTGCGCTCAACTAGAAACTGAAGACTTTCATCCAGGTTTGGTTGCTAAAAGTGGGTGGAAACAATTTGAGAGATTGAAAAAAACCTGCATTGCAGAACCAATTCAAAGTCTTTAGGGCGGTCCTTCTTAATGGGGCGGTGAATGTTTTGTTTTGTTTTAATTTTACACTCCAGTTTGTTTGGAGGATATAATTTCCAGTAAGGTCCTTCACCCTATTGGAAATGTAGGCAGTGGCTCTGATTGGTTGTGTCGGTTTTCAGCGCTGTTCTCGCAACGATTTTCAACGGAGATCAGAATGAGCGTCGGTGCCAGCGCTGTTCCAGCAACTATTTTCAACGGATATGTCTCCAGACTTTTGGTGGCGGAGATCTCCAAACTCTGGCATTGCGAGACTGCTACTGATTTGGTACAGTGATCTGTGGATGTGGATGTGTACATGCTTGTGTGTGTGTGCATGTGTTTGCCTTGGCTGTGAAATCAAGAAGACATGCAGTGATTATGAGAATTAGAAGAATCATTTTTCGTTTCTTTTCATCTCCGTTTGAGTCGCTGTCCTCCAAAGCCTGCTCATTGTGATTTATACCATGCTAATTAAAGCATAATCTATAGCTTATCCAGCCCAG
>NC_140236.1:9202788-9207788 GCF_949987555.1 Borostomias antarcticus | reverse complement strand
CGCTCGCCTGCCCATAGGGGCGCAGTAATACCACTCATTGACCCATTGCTGTAGCTCATCTCGCACATTAGATGAGCCTACCGTTCTCAAACTCCTTGTTCTCTGTCTGGTTGTAATTTAATTATTACGAACAAAGCCTATCTATTTATAGTTTCTATCTCTGTAACTGTCGCCGGGTCTATATCTGTTAACTGTCGGGACAAGTAGAAGTTTAATACATTAGGCTGAGTGTTTTCATATGGAACATGGCATCAGGACGAGTAAGATGGCTAACGGAGATGACCAGAGATGTGTTTGAAATGGTTCTGTTTCTCGGGCAGGAACGGAGACGAACTCGCATTAGCAGCAAAGCAGCTAGAGGAATGATCTTAACATTAGCTAACTGCTTTAGCTACTGCTACCGTCTTCTTCACTTCTCCTTCGGTAAAACATGACACCGTTGTGTTGTGGTATTGTGGAGGGCTTAGGCAGAAGCAGGAAGAGAAACCACTTTTGCCCCATATAAGTAAAATAATGGTCTCATAAGCATTTTCGATTGTAAAATTGTGTTCACTTGTTTTAGTTTGCAAACATATGCAATTTTCTTAGCATTCCCAGCTTTGTATGTAGTTTTAATGTGAAAGATACATCTTGAATGCAGTCAAGACAAATTATTTTGCCTCATAACTTTTGTCAAACCCCCTGGTTCCAGTCAATTGGATTATAGGCTATAGGCTACTTTCGTTTACAATGACGTTACCTTATGAACACAAATAGCTTAACCTATAGGCCTACATAAAAACAATAGCCTAAAACCATGTTTATTTACAATGTATTTTCTTTCATTGATAGCATGCCAATAGGGTGAGGAAAACGACACGCGGTATCTTTAGCCCTGAGACCATCAGGCAGGCAGCTCAGGAGGTCATTATGTTGGTTATTATGATATTATGTCTAATAATACATTCGTTGAAAGTACACAGGCTGATCTACTATACGGAATTGGACCGAGGAGTGTTCTCATATGGAACTAGGCTGCGCGCCCGCCCGCGACAAGAGCTGAATTGTAGTCAGCTTTCCCCGCTGCGCGCAGGACGCGTGCGTCCTCCGCTCCGAGCGAGAACGCAGGCGGAATGTCGCTCCCCGTCTGAAACGGCCTTGACTCCTGGAATCCCAAGGTCTTTCATATTCAAATTCTCTTGATGGTCTGGGGATGCGAGACGTGTTAAGGGAGTGCATCAGTCGTGAGCCTTGACAGTAGGCTACCAGCCTGCGCTGCGCTCAGAACAAAGTTGGATGAATGGATGGACTTTTTGGAATCCTGGAAAATGTTTATTGCGCTCTAAAATCATGAAAGCATAAATGTAAAAATGCAGCAACAGAAGTAGTCTAGATGAGATGGTGGTTTAAATGAATGGCAACACATAAATTGAGACATCAATTGAGACATGTGATAATGCTGATAATCTACAGTAGGGCCTACCTCTGGCTGAGTTCATGGCTACAGCCATTCATCTCTTACACATGGGCCTATACAATACTTGCACAATCTACTTTGGACGTTAATCCATCCATCTATCAATCAAACTAGCGAATTCAATGGCCGGTCATGGCAAAGCACCCGCTAACGCAGGCTACCCCCCTCCCACGATCCAGGGCTAGGAAACCGGTTCATCCAGTTTATTTGAATATAAAAGAATTTGGGGGGGGGGGGGTTACAATAGTCTAGTCCAGGTTCGCTGGAGGACCTGTATTTTCAGTGTTTGCTGGTAGCGGACTGCATCGATCAATGCAATGACTCTCTCAGTTTTACCCTTTTCATCAATAAAACATCATTTTTACAACCATGTCTCATTGATTGGGAAGGCATTTAGAGCTGCCGGTCTATTAGCCTACATTCGGACTCAGAGGATGACATAACTGTTTATTGAGAAACAATTGGCTATATAAAGAAATACCACAATGCATGTAGTCTAGATATATTACATTATGGTTATACACTTTATGGTAGACTGCCCTCTCGCTCGCTAAGCAGGGTACATTGTGGCTGTTTTGTTCATCGCAGAAGCCTATAGCCTATAGGCTACACATTAGAATTTTTTTTTTTTTCTATAGACCTAGAAGGAATCAGAATATGTGGAAATTTAATTTCAGCCTATTTTAATACAATTCAAATTCTGCTTAGAGGGAATTATTTTCAACGGACATTATGACCTGAGCATAATTAATAATTATCTAAGTTAATATAGGCCTATGAGAACGCAACGCTTTTTACGATAGGCTAGGCCTATGCGTCTTGTGATTTTACTGTAGCCTAGGCTACAACTTAAGGCTTGCCCTATTGAATTCATTTTATAGCCTACTAGGCTACTCATTATTATCGAATTATCTAGTTGATATATGAATAAAACAATAAGCCGTTTTAATGGCTATGGGCTAGTTGTAGCTATACACAAGTTGATGCGCTCTGCTCTTACGCACGGTTGAGGCGGCAGCTCAAATACACTTTGCACATATCCTCTGCTATAGCCTCTCACAGACAGCTAGGTGCACTTCATGCATTGGTAGACAGTTCTGTTCTTGCTGCAGCTTGTGTTCACCATGCAAGTATTTTTTGGGGGGTATTCTTCTGTGGACACTGCGAGGGGCGCCGCAGGAGCGCGCAGCTCTTCAGCCAACTGGAGGATGTCGCGTCTGGGGAGGCTTTGTGTCTCTCCACCATTCCCCAGCGAGTCCAAGCTCCCCCAATGAATAATACTGATTTATAATAGCCTACATAGCGCGAAACTGTGCATATAATAGGCTGTAGCCAGCGCGAAACTGCGCATTCCCTATAGCCGTTCATTGAACAGCTGGCGGCCGGTATGAATAAATTAAAACATACACGATATTTTGTTATTTGAATGATCTTGAATATATATATATATATTCAAGATCATTCAAATAACAAAATATTGTGTATGTTTTTTTCATTTATAATTTAACAATAGGGGGTGCAACAGAACACAATTTTAGGGAAAGTCATTGACAGGCGGACTTCAATGTTTTATTAAAATATAGTTATGTGCAAATGAAAACCCACAATCGTCCTATGGACCTTACCCCGATTTTGGAAATCAGATAAAGGCGTTCACAAGACCATTTCAATAATCGCATTATTACAATTATCGGTGGATGTCTCACTGTCAAACCTGCCGCTACAAGATAGTTAATGTCCGGATATGATTGGCAATGAGTGATCTTTACTCATGGCGACTATTTAAATTTTGTATGGATCCACACCTCCGATCAAGCTTATTTTTTCTTTGTATCGTGCTGAAGCCATATAGCCTACTGCGCTCAGACTTGGCTACATTAGCTGGTGCCCTGTCTTCAAATTTACTTCCGGGGTTTACAAGTAGCCTACCAGTTGAATGCGTTCCAGAAACAAAACGCAAAACCCTCACGTTCACCACATCTTTACTAACAAATATATTTACAATACTGTTATTTTGCGCATTTGACTTAACAGACACCACGTCTTGACCCGACGTCAGTTACCGAGATAGATAGGCTACTGTAGGCCTAGATATATTATAGGTGTTCGTAATAATTAAATTACATCGAGATGGAGAAAACATGGGTTTGAGAACAAGGTAATAATAACAATTAAACGTTATTTGTATAGCCCCTTTCATACAGATAAATTCAGCTCAAAGTGCTTTACAACAGAGCATTTAAATTAAAGAATGTGAAATTTAATGATGCTTCATTCGTAGACTATAGGAGAAAAACACTGAGCCCAGCCTGCTAAATCTACTCAAAGACGCCACCTGGCGGTGGTGCATCACTAAAACGAAATAACACCCGTCTGAAATCCCCCGAGATTTCCAACGGGATTTCCCTGCCAAATACCGCAACGTGAAATGCTGCAGCATGTGACATTTCTAACTTCCGCAACATCCTCCAGTTGGCTGAAGAGCTGCGTGCTCTGGCGTCCAAACAGCCACCGGCTGTTTGTCTTCACCTGCATGGTGAAGACAAGCTGCAGCAAGAACAGAACTGTCTATCAATGCATGAAGTGCACCTAGCTGTCTGTGAGAGGCTATAGCAGAGGATATGTGCGAAGTGTATTTGAGCTGCCGCCTCAACCGTGTGTAAGAGCAGAGCGCATCAACTCGTGTATAGCTACAACTAGTAGCCCATAGCCATTAAAACGGTTTATTGTTTTATTCATATATCAACTAGATAATTTGATAATAATGGTTGAGACATGAATGTAAAAATGATGTTTTATTGATGAAAAGGGTAAAACTGAAAAACATGGAGAGTCATTGCATTGATCGATGCAGTCCGAATGCAGTTCAAATAGGCATCAAAAGATAAAGTAGGCCCATTTAAAATGACCAATTACATCTTCAAATCCCTTCTAATCTTGGCCTTTGATAGGGTTTTTTCCCGCCCTACTGCCAATTATATCCGAACATTAACTATCTTGTGCATACAGAGCACAAACAATGAAACGAAAAGATTTCCTGTCTGTCTGTGGCATTCGCTACCAGCAAACACTGAAAATACAGGTCCTCAATTTATTTAGATTAGACTAGCCTATCCAACTGGACCACTCCAATGAATGTTGAACGTAGCCTACTTTTATTCTTTAGGTTTTATAGAATCGGCCTACAATGTCCACACATGCATGCGCCATCTGACTAGCTCGTCACTCGCCAGCGAACCTGGAATAGACTATTGTAACACCCCCCCCCAAATTCTTTTATATTCAAATAAACTGGATGAACCGGTTTCCTAGCCCTGGATCGTGGGGAGGGGGGTAGCCTGCGTTAGCGGGTGCTTTGCCATGACCGGCCATTGAATTCGCTAGTTTGATTGATAGATGGATTTAACGTCCAAAGTAGATTGTGCAAGTATTGTATAGGCCCATGTGTAAGAGATGAATGGTTGTAACCATGAACTCAGCCAGAGGTAGGCCCTACTGTAGATTATCAGCATTATCACCAGTCTCAATTTATGTTTTACTCTAG
>NC_140236.1:9195288-9197788 GCF_949987555.1 Borostomias antarcticus | reverse complement strand
GTCTCCATTAGCCGGCTCCTCTAGGGCCAAGGTAGCGCTCAGCCTGCACCAGTCTTTCATTTGGCTTTGTTGTTTTCTGGATAATTACATTTGTGACTGAGGAGAATATTGAAAATAGGAAAGTAATGTACAGACATGTTGATAGGCATCAACAGAATACCAGCAGTTACCCCTGACCGGTTATTTCCATTATATCAGACCCTCTGTGTTTGTGTGTGTGTACACTACGTGTGCGTGTGTGTTTCTGTGTGTTTGTGTGGGAGCTGTGTGTGTTTGTGTGCGTGTGTGTGCGTGTCTGTCTGTGTGTGTGCATGTGTGTGTGTGTGTGTGCGCGCGTGTGTGCGTGTGTCACTGTGTGCGTGTCTGTCTGTCTGTGTGTGTGTGTGTGTGTGTGTGTGTGTGTCATGGGAATGAATGTTCTACCAAGCTACTTTTCAACTCAATCTAATTCACAGGACTGGGGCCTGCTAGTGTTCGACAAGCTACAGCCCAGTTTTTCAGTTTTTGCTGTTTTCAAATCTGACTTATCCAAGGAGGGTTTAACGGCACACTATTCTATTCTATTCTATTCTATTCTATTCTATTCTATTCTATTCTATTCTATTCTATTCTATTCTATTCTGCTCTGCTCTGCTCTGCTCTGCTCTGCTCTGCTCTGCTCTGCTCTGTTCTGTTCTGTTGTTGGTGCTGGTTGGTGTGTGTGTGTGTGTGTGTGTGTGTTGTGTGTGTGTGTGTGTGTGTGTGCGTGTGTGCGTGTGTGTGCGCGTGAGTGTGTGTGTGTGTGTGCGTGTGGGTGTGTGTGTTGTTAAGGAGGCCTACTTGTCATCACGGAGAATGAGGATTACATCAAATCCTATCTCAGACCATGTACCATTGGCTAGGATAAATAAATACCTTAGATGAGCATCTAGAACAGGTCTTTATGAACCAATCAGAGAGAGCCGGGAGGATAGGGGTTGGGCGGGGTGAGTGGCGGTGTTTCAGCCATGATGAGAGAACAAGCAGAGGAGGGAAGGGACAGGGTCTTATCTCCCAGATAAGAGTGGGAAGGGTGTGTATGTGTGTGTGTGTGTGAGTTTGTGAGTGTGTGTGTGTGTGTGTGTGTGTATGCGTATGTGTGAGCGAGGCAGAGCCCACGTGTGTGTGTATGTGTGTGTGTGTGTGTGTGTGTGTGTGTGTGTGTGTGTGAGTAAGAGTGAGGGGGTAACATACAGTACTGTAGTCCCTGAGTCCATCAATAGAGATGTTGCTCCTCTCTGACACCTCAGGTCCAGCCCCACTTAACCTGACAGGCCGTAGGAATATATAGACATGGTGTGTGTGTGTGTGTGTGTGGGGGGGGGGGGGAAGGGGGTTATGTGTGTGTGTGTGTGTGTGTGTGGGGGGGGGGGGGGGGGGAGGGTGTATATGTGAGTAGGGGTGTTACTTGTGTCTTGGCATGCATCTGTGCTCACGAGTGTATGACTGTGTGTGTGTGCACATACATACATACATATTTTATGTGAGGTTATTTGAGGGATACCACCATGGGGGATGTGACCCACATTACAGCCATGTCTCGTAACAAGCGCTCCACAACAACGGCAGCCAAGACGACCGTTCTCTCTGACCCCCCTACGCCATCACACTAACGCTAGTTATCCCCAGACAATCTAATCTACAGCAGAGCTGCTGGGCAGCCTTAGCCTCCCACACTCTCCATTCCTCTCTCCTCTCCTGTCTCTCCTCCTCTCTCCTCTCCTCTCTCCATTCCTCTCCTCTCTCCTCCTCTCTCCATTCCTCTCCTCTATCTTCCTCTCTCCTCTCCTCCTCTCTCCTCTCCTCTCCTCTGTCTCCTCCTCTCTCCTCTCCTCTCTCCATTCCTCTCATCCTCTCTCCATTCCTCTCCTCTCTCCTCCTCTTCTGATGCAAGGTCATAATTATTCTCTCCTCCTCTTCTCCTCTCTCCCCTGCCTGCCAGTGCCTGATTGGTTGGATGATAGTACTGTACAGGAGTGTTTGGTACGTCAGCTCTACTGTTTCATGTGCTGCAGATATCCAGATGGAGATGGCGGTCCAGATGGAGATGGCGGTCAGCCTCGGTGATAAGGCTATCTGGATGAAGACGGGCACCGTGACAGTTCCAAGGCCGTTTGCCTTCGGGTTCAAGAAGATATCTTGTCTGTCTCACAGAAGCTCATACTGTACGTGTAGGTTTGTGCCACACACGGCAAAGGATTTTTTTTCCCACTGTACCACGAATCTGTTAAAGACACGTTAAATTGCCTTTGTGCAAAGCTGGTCTTGTGGGACTGGGTCTTGCATGTGTCGTGGTATTCTGATGTTGATTTTAGGTTATTGCTATGTTTTATTTAAGTTTATATGTGTGTTGTTGTTGTCGTTGTTGTTGTTGTTGTTGTTGTTGTTGGTGTTGTTAAATGTTGCTCAATTTTATGTGTGCATTGTGGTGAATGAGTTTTTTTTTTTAAACCATCAACTTGCCCAGGGACAGCAGATGAAA
>NC_140236.1:9187788-9190288 GCF_949987555.1 Borostomias antarcticus | reverse complement strand
TGTGGCTCTGCTGCTAAGCTGCTGTTCTCAGAAGAGCGGTCCAGCTGGGCCCTGGCCCAGAGAGGCAGCATAGTGGTTTGGACCGGAGCACAAACTACACTTGACTCTCACTACGGACCCAGAGACCCCCCCCCCCCCCCCCCCCCCCTCTCTCTCTGTCTCTCTCTATGGACCCAGAGACATCCTCTCTTTCTAAGGACACCCTCTCTTTCTCTCTCTCTCTCTCTCTCTCTCTCTCTCTCTCTCTCTAAGGACCCAGAGACATCCTCTCTCTCTCTCTCTCTCTCTCTCTACGGACCCAGATACATCCTCCCTCTCTCCAAAGACCCAAAGACATCCTTAGGATTTTAAAAATCTGAATCGATTTCGAAATCGGGTTGCATCACGCACATAAGAAGAATCATAACAGATGTTCTTCTCTCTAATCTCAAATATGTACACACTACAAGATTAGAAAATAAGGACTCATCGCACACTAGAGGATATTGTTGAGATTATCCTGACCGAGGGAGCCATGAACAACCTCTTATGATCTATTGGCTTTTGTGGTGTTGCCGTCCCACTCGTAAAATAGTAATCGTAAGCATCCAGATTTAAAATCCTAAATATCAAACATAGGTTTGATATTATCGGGGTGGCATCCAATGAGTCTGTGAGCCGATCAGATGGTTCAAGACCTTACTGATAATCTGGGCCAAACATCGGCAGCGACCAAGGTCCCAGACCAGATTTCTCCTCCGATTGTCGGGAGGGGTGAATCAAGGAGAAATCGTCACAAAAACCCTGTAGTGGGAGCCTGACATAAGGACCCACAGATACCCCCCCCCCTCTCTCTCTCTCTCTCTCTCTCTCTCGTTCTCTCATGTGCATGTGCGTGTGTGTGTGTGTGTGTGTGTGTGTGTCTGCGTCTGTGTGTGTGTGTGTGTGTGTGTGTGTGTGTGTGTGTGTCTGCGTCTGTGTGTGTGTATTGTAGTCGGACTCACAGTTCAGTCAGCATGTGCAGTCGATGGAATGCTCTGGGCTGGATCTCACTGATGTTGTTCATGCTCAGGTCACTGGAGGAGAGAGAGAGAGACAGACAGAGAGAATGAGAGAGAGAAAGATACAGAGAGAGAGAGACAGAGAGACAGACATTTTTTTAGTCCACAGAACTTCATACCAAACCAATGCGCTTTCATTTCCTTTTTGCTCATGTTCATGAATGAGCAGTAGACAGAAAGAGAAGGAGAGATAGGGGAGGTGGAAAGGTAGGCCTCATTAGAGAGGGGGAGGGGGAGGAAGAGGAGGAAGGAAAGAGGGAGAACTTTCCCCCATGAATCACTGTCGGGCAGTTGTAATTTCCTCCGTCCTCCTGATCCTCTCTTTTCCAGATGTTTCTCTACCTTCTTTCTGATCCATCCTTCAATATCTCCCTCTCTCTTCCCCTCTTTCCCTCCCCTCTCTCTCTCTCTACCCCCCTCGCTCTCCCCTCTCCCCCATCTCCCTCTCTCTCTCTCTCTCTCTCTCTCTCTACCCCCCTCGCTCTCCCCTCTCCCCCCATCTCTCTCTCCCTCTCTCTCTCCCTCTCTCTCTCTCTACCCCCCTTGCTCTCCCCTCTCCCCCCATCTCTCTCTCCCTCTCTCTCTCTCTCTCTCTCTACCCCTCTCGCTCTCCCCTCTCCCCCATCTCCCTCTCTCTCTCTCTCTCTCTACCCCCCTCGCTCTCCCCTCTCCCCATCTCTCTCTCCCTCTCTCTCTCTCTCTCTACCCCCCTCGCTCTCCCCCTCTCCCCCATATCCCTCTCCCTCTCTCTCGCTCTCTCTCTACCCCCCTCGCTTTCCCCTCTCCCCCCATCTCCCCATCTCCCTCTATCTCTTTCTCTCTCTCTCTCTCCAGAGTGTGTCTCTTTGTAACACAGACTCACTCCATTCCTCCCTCCGCTGTGTCTGTGACACACACTCTGACGTCAGAGGGTGTGCGCGGGCCGGTTGTTGACGCAGCTGCACTGCGGTCGGTGGGGGAGACATGCAGGATGCGCACACACACACACACACACACACACACACACACACACTGAGCCTCTAACTTTGATGATGCCTGTCGTCTGACCTCATCACCTCAGTCATGTAAGGTCATCTCTTTGACAAACAGATCGAGAAGAAAGATGTGTGTGTTGCGTCATCCTCCGGTTACGGTTGCTAGCCTTGGGGTCCAGGGCCGCACATCACACCAGTATGTCTTGCCCCAGGGAACCCCAGTGAGTGTGGTGAACGTGTGTGTGTGTGTGTGTATGTGTGTGTGTGTGTGTGTGTGTGTGTGTGTGTGTATGTGTGTGTGTGTGTGCCTTGCGTCCGGCCACTTGTGCGTGCATGCGTGTGTGTGTGAGTGCCTTGCGTCCGGCCATCCGTGTGTGTGTGTGTGCCTTTCATCCGGCCATCCGTGTGTGTGTGTGTGTGAGAGTGTGTGTGTGTGTGTGTGTGTGTGTGTGTGTGTGTGTGTGAGTGTGTGTGTGAGACGAGGCT
>NC_140236.1:9152788-9155288 GCF_949987555.1 Borostomias antarcticus | reverse complement strand
GGGAAATCTGTGGAGTCTTTTTCTTTTGATGTTCTGGGACCACTGCCTCTTGTGGTAGCAACATAGAACTGCAGGTCAACAACTTGCCGGAAGTTGAGGCAGGGAGGGAGCGACAAAAAGGGATTCTTTACTTGGTGTGTCGGCTTACAGCCAACACACAAAAAATAATCCCTCCACTGCACAAGCTTCTCACTATGCCCACAAATAATAATGAGAAGCACAAGCTACTGAGTGCAAGATAACGAGTCAGACGTCCACCAAGCTCCGCTCTCCAGAGCCACTGCCTACTGATCGTCTTTGGTTTATTAGTCTACTATCTCAGCAGTCAAGTACAGTTGAGACTGATCAAATAGATTTACCAAATAGATTTCCCAAACAGAATAAATACCAAAAACTGCCTGGCTAGGTCAATATTGCTGTAAACATGAACCGCGAGCCATATTCACGTCACTTTTGCTAGATAACGTCGGATAATATATTAGAATGATCTCACATACTAAATGTGTTTTCATGTAATAGTTCAGTATATAATAAACAGTATGTTTATTATGCAGTATATACTACCAGTATGTGGTATGGGTATTCAGACACAGCCTTTATATTTGATGTCCTTCAATGTAACTGTTGAAAGAGTGCAATTTACTAATAATTAAAGTACCCCTACTGTACTGTATCTGCCTACCTCCCTCTTTCTGCTGCTGTTTGTGTATGTGTGTGTATGTTAATGTGTGTGTGTGTGTGTGTGTGTGTTTAGGTTAACCTCAGACTTTGCCTATTCTGCCCTATTCTCATGTTTGCTGGCTCACCAGTCACTCTACCTGCAACTTCATGACCGGTGCGCGCACGAACGCACACACACACACACGCACACACACACAGGCCTGTTACTGGGTGCAGTTGAAGGAGGTGTGAATGTGTCTTTTGTGTTAAGGGGATTCCCCAACTACCTGCATGGACACAACTGATTTGCATGGAGGGACAGCTCGTATAACCTAGGGGGCTTGGCAATAACCGTAGCCCGTCACACCTGGACAAGACCACTGTGTGTGTGTGTGTGTGTGTGTGTGTGTGTGTGTGTGTGTGTGTGTGTGTGTGTGTGTGTGTGTGTTTATGTGCGTGTTTTCCCACCTGAAAAATAATATTATAATCTATAAGAATCTTACATTTGTGTGTTGTCTTAAGTCTCCTACTGTACATCATTCTGGAAAAATGACCACTTTGATAAGACATGTTTATGTTGTCTCATGTATGTCTGACATGTTTCTCATGTGGTTTTATACATGCTCCATTTTCTGTCTTTTATGTTCAATGGTACTGTAGCCTTCCTCTATGTCAGATACTAAAATAATGTGTTTTAGTGAAGTTTCACATATAACTGTAACATAAGTATGGTTATATATTTTTCATATGGGTAAATACAGTACGGGTACATACTGATCCTGTAAGAAAGTGACAATTTTCAGATTAAACGTATTTCATGAAGAGACATATAGTCTAAGACAACAAATTCTTTGAGATTGCTGTATTTCTTTTGATAAGGGTTAAGACAACAGGAAGGCTCACATTACACTAAAATGAAAAAGCAAAAATGAAAGTGAACTTGGCAAGCAGCAGTCATCCTTTGAGTGGGGCCTATGCTTACTCACCTGTGTGTGTGTGTGGGTGTGTGTGTGTGTGTCCTCTGAACCTTCTCACAAACAACATGGTTTCCCAATCATCAGTTTGACCGTTGTACTGACTCACATGGGAGAGGTAGACAGACTCTCTCTCTCACATACACACGCACACATGCACACGCACACACACACAAACAAACACACGTAAACACAATGTCAATCTTCTGAACGCTACATGCAGTTCACAATAACTACAACAATGGCAGCATTACCAGAATACCACAACATCCGATTAAAATACAAAACATTCCTGATCTGCTTCATACTCACTTAACAACAACGCAAGCAAAAACACATTGGACAAACAAACTGCCTCCAAACTGAAAATGAATGAAAGATTCAATTAAATTCCATCAAATTCCATTATTTATTACCAAGGGGCAATTCTTGAATAAAAAACTGGGATAAAAACATGATGGAAGGGTGCTCAAATTATGACGCCCCATCGTGCCAGACAGCTCGACAGCATGAGAGAATAGTAAGAAGAACAGCATGTCACGCCTACAGCTGTAATGAAACAGCAGCCATGCAGGAAGAAAGGCCGGCACTATCACGACCATCTCTCCATGGAGTTTTCGTTCCTTTCACCTTCTATCTGACGTCATCAGCCACGGTGAATAAAAACAAAACTCTTCCGCAAACCGACCTGCCACCATGGGATTTCTCATCAACACAACACTCTAGTTTATATTTAGACCAGCACAGTTATTTTTATACACATGCACAGACACACATAGGAACATGCGCGCTCACACACACACACACACACACACACACACACACACACACACACACACACACACACACACACACACACGCACACA
>NC_140236.1:9080288-9150288 GCF_949987555.1 Borostomias antarcticus | reverse complement strand
CCGGCATGGTTACAGAGTGAGAGAGAGAGAGAGGGAGGCAGAGTGAGGGAGAGAGAGACAGCGAGAGAGAGGAGACAGAGAGACCGAGAGAGAGGGTGGTCTTATCATACTAAGCTAACTAAGCTTTTAAAGGAGTAGTAAAGGGAAAATGCATGTTTAGCCCTGTTTTAAGGTTACTTATGATCATATACAATGGTTCAGATCAAAACGTTGACAAAACTAGGACTTTTGAGAAAGTCTGATAATTGCTCTACCACCGTTTTGGTCATACAATGGATGTGGGTGGGCATCTTGAAAAATCTTTCAAAAACATGTTAAACTCTCGATTTCAAAGACAAAAAACTCACTGAGGTGTTAGTTGACGTTCTGACATATAATTCGCCATAAAGTAAGATTGTAGTTCATCTGTAAAGGCTTTTTTAAATATTTAGCATAGAACTAGGTAGTCTAGCAACATAAACAATAACAATAGCTACCGTAAGTAGTTCCGCTTCCTGAATCCCCTCTGCGGATTGATCTACACATCTACAACGGTCGCGTCAATACAAGTCAACGGATTTCATAAAATGATCAATAAAACCCTACATGATTCATACTTTGCCGCGAATTTGATGTCAGAACACCAACGGACACCAATTACCCCCTCGGTGAGCTTCTTGTCTTGAAATCGAGAGTTTAACATGTTTTTGAAATATTTTTCAAGGTGCCCATCCACATCCATTGTATGACCAAAACGTTGGAACAATTATCAGACCTTCTCAAAAGTGCTAGTTTTGTCAAAGTTTTGATCTGAACCATTGTATATGATCATAAGTAACCTTAAAACAGGGCTAAACATGTATTTTCCCTTTACTACTCCTTTAAGATTTTTGGTGGAATTTATGTTTTGCTACTTGTTTTACAGTGCAGGAGTCATATTTTGCCTGATCAGTTGATTGGGGGGGGGGGGGGGGTATAGTCTTTTGATGAGGGAGTGCAACATGAGGGGTGTTCAACACAATCATGTCTCATCTATCATTGAGAAGAATACAGTATGTTTGGCAGTGCAATGGCTGTTAGGCATTTCCACTGCATAATCAGAATTTGATTTTAACAGAAATACTGTATAATCTCCCTATTCAAATCAACTTAAAAATATATCGGTCAACACATTTGTGCACTTGAGTGGCTGTGTGTGTTCATCTCTGTGTGCAAGTGTGTGTGTGTGGGGGAAGGGGGGGGGGTGTTTCATCACATGTGACACAGGTGCAGATTTGGGGAATTGTCTCAACATCTCAGGGAAGTTCAGCCTAACCCTGTAGAGCGGGCTGCTTTACTGCAGAGTGGTGCACCATGGTAACCACTAACACCTAGTTTAGGATGGTTTCAATGCTAGAGAACACACACTTACTAAAATCTTCCACTGCCCAAGAGGTGTGTGTGTGTGTGGCTGTCTGTGTGTGGGTGTGTATTTGTGCATGTGTGTCTGTGTGTGTGTGTGCTTGCGCATGTGTGTGATCGCAAACTTGCAGAGTCAACAGCTGGCTGTGTGAGAGTGTGATAAGAGTGTCTAGCTGTGTGTGTGTATGTGTGTGTGTGTGTGTGTGTGTGTGTGTGTGTGTGTGAGAGAGAGAGAGAGAGAGAGAGAGAGAGGTTCATAAAACTCCCATACTCCAGATGGTCTGCCTATCACATTCGGGGGAAATCACTGGCCGTATTGTCACAGCTGTCGAGTTGTTTGAGCTAATAACTGCATTTTTGCTAAGGGTCTCTCTCTCTCTCTCTCTCTCTCTCTCTCTCTCTCTCTCACACACAGACACACACACACACAGACACGCACAAACACACACACACACACATACACTACAATATCACACATGCCCTCAGCAGTCTCCAATTGCCTGCACTTATGAGGGACAAGACCAGAGAAGTTTGTGTGTGTGTGTGTGTGTGTGTGTGTGTGTGTGTGTGTGTGTGTGTGTGTGTGTGTGTGTGTGTGTGTGTGTGAACAAAGTGTCTCATGGGGATAAGAAATGCATACAAATGTGGGAACTGAGAATAGATAAGTGTTGGGAATTGCCATCCAATTTTCTCTGGAGCCCTCCCAGATCACTTAGTGTCATAACTCCTCTGAGTCCACACACACTGATGGGTTTAGGGGTTGAGCAGAGCTGCGCTGATATTTCACCATGATGGATTCCCCCTGTAAAGACAGACCTACTGTCAAAACGACGTCAATCCTTCCAGTCAGGAATGTAGTCACGCTAGTTAAAGAACAGGTTTGGAATTTCGCATTGTAAGCCATGTTGTAAGGTTATTTACGATCATATACAACAGCCGATATCAAAGTTTCGTCAAACGTTGCACTCTCGAGATATAGCCCGTCGCTGCTAACACACTCTATGGATCCATAGATGCATATAGAAAACACCTCAAAAACACCATGAACTCTTGTTTTCAAAGAGAAGAAAGTCAGAGAGTGGTCACTGGTGTCTGTTGGTGTTCTGGCAAAAAAATCACCACAAAGTATGCTTTCGATCGGATTTTATTGATCATATTATATCCATTGATTTGTATTGACAACAAAGTCAGAGATGTCTAGATTCATCTGCGTCCCATATTTGTTTTCATCAACAAACACTTCTACCTAACACTATCAATTAAATACCAGCTGCAAAGAAATCATTGTTGTTTCAAAAACAGCAGGTTCCCAGGCACTCAAAAACAGAAGGCGAGGATGGTAGGAGAAAAAAAGCCTTTATTCAATCATCTTGGGCTAAAAATCTTAAAAACCAACATGTTTCGACCGCACTGGTCTTCTTCAGGGCAGAGAAGAAGACCAGTGCAGTCGAAACATGTTGGTTTTTTAAGATTTTTTAATGGAAGTTTCCCTCCCAAACCCCAAGAGCACCTGAAAGACTCATATTACATTGTTCTCACCCGAGCGCCAAGCTGAATCTGCTCTAAATCCTTGTTGTTGTTGTTGTTGTTGTGTAGACCTGTGACCCGGAAGTGTCTCTTCTTCTTCTTCTTCTTCTACGGTGCCTCCAAACTCAGTCAAGACCTCCCAAAGTTCAAGCGGAAGTTTACAAACGTATGTACTGCGACTGAAAATACTTATATGCTAAATGAAATAAAACTTGATCGGAAGCATACTTTATGGCGATTTTTTTGTCAGAACATCAATGGACACCAGTGACCGCTCGGTGAGTTGCCTGTCTTTGAAAATGAGAGTTTATGGTGTTTTTGAGGGATTTTGTCTATGCACCTATGGATCCACTGAGTGTGTTGGCGATGACGGACTATATCTTGGGAGTGCAACATTTGACGAAACCTTGATATCGGCCGTTGTATTGATCGTAAATAACCTTTTTAACATGGTTTATTATTATTAAATTACGAACCTGTCCTTTAAGTACAGTACTTAAGATATACAACTGCCAGCCCCCTCACATGCACACACACACACTCTACAGTATATCACATCGCTGACAGAATGAGGTTATGCTGTGTGTCGTAGGCCAGTTTGTCTGAACTTTGGGTAGTTAGTGCGCTGCGTTGGTTGCTCAGGTCTGATCGAGGCTATGGGGTGGAGGGGTGAAAGGAGGGAATCTGAGAGTAGAGGGGGGGGGGGAGAAAGGGAGGGAGAGAGAGAAGAGGAAGAGAGAATAGGTAGCCTCCGTCGGAGTGAGATGTGCTGATTAAGGTTGGAGAACATCCAGTGAGTGACATAATGTCATCCTGTCAGTGTGTGTGTGTGTGTGTGTGTGTGTGTGTGTGTGTGTCTGTGAGAGACAGGGGAATCCCCAGTCAGTGTAACAGACAACTCAACAAAGCCACGTCACATGCTGTACTAGAGTCCACCCTGGCAGACGTCTGTTTCCAGAGGTCTGAAACCAATGGAATTGAAATTCTGGTTTATTCATCTTACAGTTGAAGCCTACAGACAAATAACTAAATATTATAAGTGCCGTTTACATTTAGAGTTGTATTACTGTTTTGTAAACTCTGTGTCTTCTGGCTTTTACATTAAAAGATGGTTAAATGCATATAATTACATAGAAGACCTTGTACTTGCAACTAACATTCACACAAAATATGATTAGGATAGTCTCTACATCTGTTACTAAACAAGAGCTCCCCACAAAATCAAAACGCATTGGTCTATAGGCTTCAGTTTATGACACACACACACACACACACACACACACACACACACACACACACACACACACACACACACACATACACTCACAGGGAGCAGTGTACTGAGATCACACACACACAGGAGCGAAGAAATCTTCCCATCCATGCTGTCCTTCATCCAAGGGTCCTGGTCAGGAACAGGAGTGCGATTTGTTCTGCATCTTTTTATATAAAAGCAGTCTCTTGTGAGCATGGGGAGAACATACACATTCCACATAGAAAGCTCCAAAAATCCCCATACGGGAATCGAACACGGAACCTTTTTGCTTTGAGGCGGCAGTGCACACCCCTGTGCCACACAGGGCACATCATACAGTGTGTATGATCTAGCACTGTGACTGCTGATGACACTTGTTCTTATGAAGACTTTACTGACGATGACTGAGCTCAGGGGAGTGTATGTGGGTGCATGCGTGCATGTGTGTGTGGTGTGTGTGTGTGTGTGTGTGTGTGTGTGTGTGCGTGTGTGAGTGTGTGTGTGTGTGTGTGTGTGTGTGTGTGTGTGTGTGTGTGTGTGTGTGATGGGAGGCATGTGTGACGGTGATGGAGGATGTGAAAGTGCTTACACAATGGGACTCGTGTATACAGAGGATGTGATGCTAGATGGTCTAGTGCTAAGTGTGTGTGTGTGTGCGTGTGTGCATGCATGGGACTGTTGTTGAGATAGGATGATGATCATTCAGTCAAAATGGTATCCTCAGTGCTCCTGAAGCTGGTTAGTGGATAGGCTCTGCCTGGTTTCTTGAGAAGCGTAGACTGTTAGCTTCTCACAAACCTGTTTCAAGTTTAAACAGGTGTCTGGTGTGCCAATACACCTGCCACAGTTTACAACAGAGGAATGACGCTCTGCTATAGTGTGTGTGTGTGTGTGTGTGCGTGCGCGTGTGTGTGTGCGTGTGTGTGAGGAATAGAGAGATGTGTGTGTGTTTGTGTGTGTGCAACCCGATATCACGAGGAAAACGTAGAATAGATAAGTTGGTCCACCTTGTAAAACGTGTTTATGCTACGTGTGAGCCTTGCTCGAGCGTAGAATACGCATGTTAAAAAACAACAACAACACGCGTGTGTGGAGGCACTCGGGCAGCGAGCATTGAGCTATTCCACTGCGCGGGCACATATTGTGATATGCGGAGCACAAGTAGCTCCACTCCTGGGTCCAGTTTCGTAAATTAGCCTGATCCCTGTGTCCACGTCTATCCCCTGTGATGATGTGGATGGTGCTTGTGTACACTGTGAATTAGGGATGGGAATTTCGACTAATTTTAAAACCGAGTAACCTAACCTGATCCTACTCGAGTAACCAATTACTCAAAAAAAAGATTACTCAAAAAAAGATACCGTCCAGACAGAGCGCATTTAACCCCGGCCCCCTCGGAGGGAAAAACATTTTTTCCGCCGTCATTACCGTGGCGGTGCTTTCATGTCTCTTCCATGTCCTTGCAAATAAACTATTAAAAGCTGATGTGTGGTTGGATGCATTACTTATCATCAGATTGAATAACCCACAACCAGGTTTTCATTAAGCTATCGGAATCGAAAAACGCAGCCTTTTAATGTGGATGCACTGCCCAGCTCATAGCCTATTAAGCCTATTGTTAGGCTACTCTGAAAACTCTAAGCCTACAATATGCAACCAGACCTCTAATTTACTACTCAAAATTAAGTATTAAACCAAGCCTTTACTGCCGATGCTGGATAACAAGTGAATGAATTTTTAGCGTTATATAAAAAGCAGAAGAACCGCAGCACTCACTTCCAATTTATTGGACAATAATGGATGTTTCGGTGTCGAGCCTTCATTAGAGAAATGTCCATGCAAAACTAAATAGATTTATTGAACAATAGGCCTATTCATTCAATATTTATTTATAGCAGGCTGGAAAACTATAGGAGTAGGCTACACGCGCATGGACCTGTGCTGGTACTCGCTGTCTTTTTCAGCACCACCTCATTACCAACATGATTAGCCTACCGCAAAATGATGGGAGTGCTCCGTGGAGCCATAGTACAAAGTGGCATATATTTAGGCTATACTCACTAGTTCTCTAGGCTACCTACGCTGTAACAGGTTTGAAAGTCCGAGGCTCGATCCATAAAATGCTTTAACACTATGCAAAACCACGGTGTAGTTTGATCCGAAAATGCTTAACAGTATGGAAAACCGAACCATGGACAGCTAGCATTAGCAAGCCCATGGGCTAATTATTGCTCGTTTTCGTGTCCACGTAACTTTGCACACAAGAACTGTGTCCATGTAAATAAATATAGCTTTTAAAACATAACCAGTTAGCTGGCTACACAGTAGTCAACTAGTAATCAGTCATCACTGCCCCTGACAGCTGGCTGCTTTTATTATTTTTACGATTGGTGCACTTTCAGATATTCCGTTTAATAGCCAGGCAGGGGGGTCCCCCGGGATCCCCAGACAGCTGACGAGTCATGCCCTATCTAATATCTGATTCTGATCATTGGTTGCCTGAAAGAGCCGCAGTGACGTTGGCAGTGCCTTTCTGAAAAGTTGAGATGGCAATGTTTTCAGAAAGCCGGAGCGCTCGAAAAAAGACTCCGTATACAGTGCTTTTCTCCAGGCAGCCGCCAACGCTCTATCCTCTTTGGTAACAATTGAAAAAGGGCACAGGCGCTCAGAAATGCGCGCTTTCACGGCCAAACATGCCATATTGTATAGCCTTTAGATTAACCGAGTAGTGTTTATTTTCCGACTAGCAGATCGCCTACTCGGGTACTCGAGTACTTGGTTAACCGTGCACATCCCTACTGTGAATAACTAGCTAGCTATCTAGCTATCTCATATTCTAACGACAGCTAATGCTAGGTGTGCCTAGCATCCTAGTGTTAGCTAGCGTTAGAGTATGCTCTAGCTAATGCGAACAGTAGCTACAAGAACAGTAGCTAATGCTAGCTAATAATAACAGTAAGAATGTGAGCTAGTTTACTAGCTAGTAGTGTTGTTTGCTAGTTGCTTGTAAAACGGTGTTGTTTGCTAGTTTAACTAGCTAATCTTGCACTCAGTGTTGTCTCACCAAAGTTGTTTGACCCACCCAATCCACCCTCAAAAGTCCTCGCAAATGTATACCCCTCACGTGTTTCAAGGTGAACAACCAACCACAAAATTCTGATTGTATCACGTGTTCCAAGGTGAACAACCAACCAAAAACTAAAATTTCTTCTGCTATTCCACATTTTGAAAAACGTGTGTACTCTACATTTAAGCATGTCTAAAATGTGAATAACAACATGTTAGCCTTCGCGTTAGAGCATGATGAAGACTGCTGTTCTGTGATGAAGACTGCTGTTCTGTGATGGAGACTGCTGTTCTGTGATGAAAACTATTGTTCTGTGATGAAGACTGCTGTTCTGTGATGGAGAGTTGTTTTGTGGTGAAGACCACTTTTCTGTGATGACGACTGTTCTGTGATAAATACTGCTGATAATTACTGCTGGTCTGTGATGGAGACTGCTGTTATGTGATGAAGACTGCTGTTCTGTGATGGAGAGTTGTTCTGTGATGAAGACTGGTGTTCTGTGATGGAGACTTGTTCTGTGATGAAGACTGCTGTTCTGTGATGGAGACTGCTGTTCTGTAATGAGGACTGCTGTTCTGTGATGAAGACTGTTGTTCTGTGATGGAGACTTGTTCTGTGATGAGGACTGCTGTTCTGTGATGAAGACTGTTGTTCTGTGATAAAGACTGTTGTTCTGTGATGGAGAGTGTTGTTCTGTGATGAAGACTGCTGTTCTGTAATGAAGACTGTTGTCCATCATCTTCTTTACTTGAAAAGAGAAAGAAAGAAAACAATGGAAGCGAGAACAATTGTCCCTGATAAGCCCCTCCCCCTTTCACCATCATTACACATTGCACATCACCTGGCCTGACGAAGAGCCATTTTGCATAATAAACAAGAGGGTTGGCCATCGGAGAATCCAGGAGAGAGAGAGAGAGAGAGAGACAGAGAGAGAGAGAGAGAGAGAGAGAGAGAGGGGGGGGGGGGGGGGGGGCAGGCAGGTATAAAATGGTCAGCCAGATGGCAATGTCACACAGGTGAGCTTCCACATCCTTCTCTCTCTCTCATGCCTCTGTCTGACGGATACTACTACTTCAGGCTGTTACTCAACTTAAACACCCACACGCGCGCGCACACAAACACTCAACACTGCTGCTCCGTGACTCAAACAGGTACAGTTATCTCAACCCACCAGTCTCTGTAATAGTTCTATGAACTACCAGTACTTTTTTGGCACTTCTTTGTGTTGAGTTTACCAGTTTTAAAAGGTATTTTATTTTTGTCATTTTGGATGTGTGTGTGTGTTAAAGAAACTTCATGATTAGAATCTCTGACTATGGCAAACTTTACTTTCACTTCTGAGGTCATGCTGTTCTGTGTGTGCTTGGTGTTTGTGCGCAGTACATCTGTGTCTGTGTATCTATCGCTCATGGTATTTACAGAATGTCTTTTTGTTTTTCAGATAGCGTGGAAGCATGCTGGCCACTCTAGAGACAGTAAGTGTGTTTATTTGTTTTACTTCACAGAGTGGCATTGTGTGTGTGTGTGTGTGTGTGTGTGTGTATCTGTCTGTCTGTCTGTCTGTCTGTCTGTCTGAGTAACCAATCTGTCAGAAATTTATAAATTACAAATACATGCTTTTGATGGCGTGATAGTGCTTCTGTGGGAATCAGTGTTTACTGGGAAAACCATGTTAACCCATAACCACAATTTGTAATAAACACAAAACAAAGACAGATCGGTACTTTATTTCTCCCTGAGGGGAAATTGTTTTTACAGCAGTAAGGACAACAAAGAGGCACCAACAGGGACTAATCTGGAGTAGGTACACAATACACAAAATATACAAAAAAATATACAACAAAGTCTATAAGCGCAAGCGGTATAAGAGTGCAGTACCTACAGTGTCTGTCAAATCAAATAGGCAGTATTCCATATTGATAAATAATAAGTGAACTGTAAACTGCCCTGTCCAAGAAAAGTATGGGCACTTTAAACAGACAAATCTGCAAAGACTAAGTACTGAAATAACAAGTTTCTGTCTATTTTGAATGCATACTGAGTAAACATACCATTTTCCTGGGTTGTCCCCACCGTGGGTGCAGTGTTTTTTGTTTTGTTTTACTGTATCTGTACGAGCTAGTGTTAAGTGCCTGGTTCAAGGGTAAACAGTATAGGCACCAGTTTAGTGGCCCTGTCGGGTTTTGAACCAGCAACCTTTCAGTTATTGGTCTGACACTCTGACCACCGTAAATGAGGGTGACAAACACTTGCATGCATTTGCCAGTCAAAGCAGACAACATGTTCCATGACCATGATGGATTGACCAACAAAAGCACTCCTGTATTAGTGACATGTCTGGGAGGCATTTGGCCATTACAGGTGTGTGTTTGTGTGTGTGTGTGTGTGTGTGTGTGTGTGTGTGTGTGTGTGTGTGTGTGTGAAAGAGAGAGAGAGAGAGAGAGAGATAGAGATGGTCTGTATCATAACAAAAAAGTGTGGAAAGAAACTGGAACTTTTTGTGATGGAGGAAATCGCCAGTGGTGTCATGTATCGATAGGCAAATTATTTAAAGAGAAATTTACTAATTTAATTCAGATGTTTAGATTTCAGGGTTTTTTTTTCTCACAGAAGAAGCAAACACGTGTGATGTAATCTCCATCAGTTCACTGACATGTTTACTGTGTCATGCAAAGCCCTGCTGATGGGTTCAGATAACGGCCGCCCTTCATGCAAAGCGTTTACTCTAATGTGTGACATGAGGGTGGGGGAGAGTGCTTGTGCTCATGTCCTGTATGTGTGTACATGCTCTCTCTAGCCCTCTCCTAATCTCTGTCTTCCCCCCCAGATGAGCTACCTGCCCCAGCTGGGTCTGGGCGGGGGGCGGGGGCCTGGGGGGGCGCGGCTGCGGCGTCCTCTGCGGAGGTGGACCTGGAGGTGATCGAGGAGTACCTCCAGGAACACTCACAGGAGGTGCAGCACGCACGGGCCCCGCCCAGCCCGCCCCGCGCCCCCTCACAGCCCACACACACACACTCACACCAGGAGGCCAGCATCACAGGTGAGGAGGATATTGTGTTTCTGTGTGTGTGTGTGTCTGTGTCTGAGTGTGTATGTGCATTTGCGTGAAAGCATAGATGGAAGAGGAGCGTGCAACAGAGAGAGAAAAAGAGAGAGAGAGAGAGAGAGAGAGAGAGAGAGAGCGAAAGAGAGAAATAGTGAGTGTGTAATACTACTGTATATCAACTCCTTCACAGAGAACAGTTGTTCTGGGTGCGTGCGTGTGTGCATGTGTGTGTGCGTGCGTGTTTGTGTGAGACACTCACTATGTCGTCTCCTTCTCAGAGAACAGCTGGTCCGGCCAACACGCGTACCAGTGGTACTGCGGCGCCCACGCCCCCGGGGAGGAGTATGAGGAGCTGGCCCCGCCCCCAGCCTGGCCCAGCCCCCATGCCAAACACTGGGTAGGCTCCGCTGCCTGCTACTCAAGTTCAATTCCTTTTGTTTTCCTCAATGATGTTTTGATGATGATTTCCTGAGTTCACACATATACATTTCTATAACTGAGGTGTATTTGTGTGTGCATGCGTGTGTTACAGGATCACGGTGTGTATTCCTATGAGACGGCCACTTGTAGTGACTCGGACTCCCAGTCCAGTAGCTCCCAGTACCAGGACTACCCCTACTCCCCCTCACCCTCCCAGTACCAGGACTACCCCTACACCCCCTCACCCTCCCCAGAACAGAGCGCCACCCTGCCCCTCGCACCGATCTCAGGTACACACACACACACACGCGCACGCACACAAACATGCACGCAAACACGTATGCACACAAACACGCACAGGTAAAATGATTTAATAATTCCGTTCAGACATACGCACACACGCACACACCCAACAATACACCATTAGACAATACTCACCCATGACCGACACACTTCACACACACACACACACACACACCGACGCACACACAAACACACGATTCTCACTTCTCTCTGTACTCACCTCACACGTCTCACCTTCCCGACCCCCCCCCCCCCCCCCCCCCGCACACACACACAGGAAAGAGGAAGGAGCGTCTATTCCAGTTCCTGTTCGAGATGCTGGAGACTCCGTCCATGCGCAGCTGCATCTGGTGGGTCCAGTCATCCACCGGAACCTTCCAGTTCTCCTCCCAGAACAAGGAGCGCCTGGCCCAGATATGGGGCCGTCGCAAGGGCAACCGCAAGACCATGACCTACCAGAAGATGGCGCGCGCACTGAGGAACTACACCCGCACCGGCGAGATCTGCAAGGTCAAGAGGAAGCTGACCTACCAGTTCAACGAGGGGACTCTGAGAATCCTGCTGGGGGAGCACACGCCAGGGGACGCACACACACCATGATGCGCACACACACACGCACACACACACACACACACGCACACACACACACACACTAGGAGGGGACTCTGAGAGTCCTGCTGGGGGAGCACACGCCAGGGGACGCACACACACCATGATGCACACACACACACACGCACACACACACACACACACACACTAGGAGGGGACTCTGAGAGGCCTGCTGGGGGAGCAAACGCCAGGGGAGGCACACACACACACACACACACACACACACACAGTAGGAGGGTACTCTGAGAAGCCTGCTGGGGAGCACAAATGCTTGGACACATACACACACGCACACACTAGGAGACACACACACACACACACAGACATGCAGCATGACACACACCTACTAGGGAAGACACTCACACTTAGACACACACATATGTTGACACACACACACACACACACACACACAAGAAAACAAACACTAGCGTTGACATTGTGGTTTAAAGCAGTGGGAAGATGAGTGTTAGTTACCATGTGCATGTAGATACAATGTTGTATATTGGACAGTACTTTAGAACAGCTTCTCATTTGGCTTTTAATTCATCTCATTCCTTTAACAAGGAATATTCTCATTCCTTCAGATGTTACAACAATGACAACAACAACAACAACAACAACAACTAATTCTATTGTCATGCTAGTGAATCAGGCAGGGAGTGATTTAGAGAATTGTTAGTATGTGCTTTCTGCTAACTCCATGTCCAACAGTATCTTACAAGCTAACCCGTTAACCCAGCAGGGAAAACAGATGAATACTGAGTATTTACAAAAGCCAGAGATGACATTACACTTGAGAAGCGGTGGACCGAGGGAAAGAGAAAATAAGAGGGCTTGTGTTTTTATAACATTCATGTAAACGTATAAGGTTTCGAGGAGTACTAATCAACGAGAGGAAACCATATCAATATTGATATTCAATATCAGACATTCCATTATGTTATTAGTAGATCTGAACAAACTGGGCAGGTGAAAACAACACAATGGTGGATCCATGTATAGGTCTGTTGGGCTCAGCTGGGAAACCTTGGACCTATTGCTTATACCAATCTGCTTTTTGAAGATCTGCACAAGGGCAAGGGCTGTTTTTTATGTGGTGCTTGAAGGGAGAAGTCATTTGGCTTTGAAGATGACGTAAATCTGAGGATTGTAAATACACATAATAGCTACTTTATAAGTAGATGGTTATTAATGGTATTCAATTTTTTGGGGGGGATGAAGAATATATCATTTTGATCTTTTTATATGTTCGGAATTTACTTGAAAGATGATCCGTTTGTGTGATAGCGTTCTTTTCAGCCTTCGGTTTTGTGATATGATTGAATAAATCTCAACTCAAAATAACATCTGCAGTATCAGTCTGAGCTTTGAAAATAACCAGGAGGCACAACATGATACCAGAGCAGAGTGGGCTGCTAGTACTGCATCTAACCCCTATTCCTTCTTTCCCAAACCAGGCCCAAACACACAAGCACACAAACACACAAACACACACCTCTTTCTCACAAGGCCATATGCAAAGTCAGCCTGCGGCCCAAAACCGCCACCGCAACAGCCTTGTTAATCAGTTACAACACAGTTTCTCAGAAGGACGGTGTAACTGAACACACACACGTACGCACACACACTCTAACATACACTTTCACACCCACACAGACACTCTCACACACACACCCACACACACTCACACACCTACACACTCACACACACACACACACACACACACACACACACATGCACAAAGAGGGCCTGCAGTTCCGTAGTTCTTGCATAAAGATGCGTGACAAAATAACACATTTTCCATAGTCAAATACAGATATAGTGGGTTACACTAACATGCAAAAGAGAAAATATGGAACCAAACCACAAGCACGCAAACACAGGCACTGTATATTTTTCTCTCCCGTAGTTTCACAAACAACCAATGGGTGGCGCTGGCTTCACTCAAGCTGCTGGGAGGAGGGGGGGGGGGGGGGGGGGGGGGGTTGGTACGGTTAGCAGGATTATGCAAAAGCTAACAGACTGATTTTAAAGAAACTTGGTCGAGGGGTGTAGCATGGGCCAACCTAGAACCCTTTCAAGGGTTGGAGCCGATTCGAATCATGGGGCAGGTCCACAAGCCGTTTCCTGGTTTGTCCATTCACCTCCATTCGTCTTTCAGACTGGGATTATGCAAAAACTAGCGGACCAATTTTCATAAAACTTGGTGAAGGGTGTAGCAAGGGCCAACTTAGAACACATTCAATGTTTGTTTTGGGCTTTTCACTGTTTGGGATGTTAAAGCAATACATAGCGTTTTCTCAGAACTGCGCCCCACAGGCTCTGCGAGTAAGTGCACTGTCATACTGTCGTAACGTTATCACATTTTGTGTTTGAATCATTATAATGAGGATGAGTGTAACAATGGGCCAGTATTGAATGCTACGTATCTTAAATATCTCCAAAATTCTTTAATCTTCCCCAAATTGAATGGAGCCTTTGTGTTGTCTCAGGTACAGTTGTAAGGATAGACACATACCGACAAGGAGATGAAGCATTGTCCTTGAGGTCCCTTATGAAGGTACTGCATTTGTCATGTTCTTAGCCTTCCATTATTGATTTCAAATATGCCTATCTGCCTGACATAGACTAATTACCCTGAGGGAGTGGCCTACTCTCCTGGCAGATGATTAGCAATCAGCGGCAACAGGCCTTAAACACTGCTGCCCTACACGGCGACAGGTCCCTCTGGCCTGCGACCGAAGGCAACTTATTCAAGAGCGACTTTTTCAAGAAAGACTGTGTCAGGAAAGTAGTGCGTCTACGTCTATGTCTCATCTAGCACTACATTTACTTCTCTACCTGTTTTGTTATCACTATGTGTTTGCATCCTATTCCTGTTCTGTCCCCTCTCCGGGGGTCACGCAGACATTGGGTCACCTCCAGACTCCGTAACCCTTCTAACCTTATCTATCCTACTCTCTCAACTCAAAGCGAGCACGTGGTGACAGGGGGACTTTGGAATTGCCAGTCGGCGGTGCCCCAAACTGAGTTAATCTCAGGCTATGCATCCTCGCTCTCCCTCAACTTTCTTGTTCTCACCGAGACATGGATCACACCAGAGAACACTGCTACACCCACAGCCCTGTCAGACGTGTAGGCTTTCTCCCACCCTTCCAGAGCTGCGAGGCGAGGTGGTGGTACTGGCCTGCTTATTTCCCCAAAATGGAAATACTCTCGCCACTCTATCCCAGTTTTCCCCGCCCTCTTTTGAATTCCATGCTGTCTTTGTCACGTATCCAATCAAGCTCACCATTGTTACTGTGTATCGCCCACCAGGCCCCCTTGGTGATTTCCTGGAGAAGCTTGATACACTAGTTTCGCACTTGCCTGATGATGGGTCCGCACTCATCCTTCTCAGCGACTTCAACATCCAGAGTAAGAAATTGGAACCCCTTCTCTCTTTCCTCTCCTCCTTCGATCTTCACCTCTCTTCTTCTCCTCCTACTCACAAAGCCGGCAACCAGCTGGATCTCATCTTCACTAGACCCTGTTCCACCACTAGCTACTGTCACTGCCCTCCATCCCTCTGACCACTATTTCATGTCCTACTCCCTCTCCATCCCCTCTTCCCCCATAATTCCTCCTCCTACCCACATGGTTACTATCCGTAGCCACCTCCACTCACTCTCCCCTACTGACCTTTCCTCTGCTGTTACATCCACCCTCCCTGCCCCTGAATCCTTCTCTCTCCTACCCTCTGATACTGCCACTGATCTTCTCCTCTCTACTCTTTCCTATTCTCTGGACAATCTCTGTCCCCTCAACTCCAGGCCTGCACGCCCAACTCCAACTGCCCCATGGCGGTTGAGAATAGCTGAGCGTAAATGGAGAAAAGGCAGACTCCCAGACTTCCAATCTCTTCTTTCCACATTCTCCTCCTCCCTATCTCCTGCTAAAGCTGCTTTCTTCCGCTCTAAAATTCTAACCTCTGCTTCCAATCCTAAAAAAACTATTTGAAACCTTATTATATATATATGATTACATTACATTACAGTCATTTAGCAGGCACTTTTATCCAAAGCGACTAACAATAATTGCATTTAATGTAGGAAAAGCCAATGTACTACTTCTTGCCCGAACTCACGAGCCTCTCCTTTCTAAAACAAATGACTAAGAGCATAATCTAGTGCTGAAGGCAAAGTGTAAGAATAGCAATCTCAAATACAATAGGTGCTTAAGAGGGAGGATTGTTGTAGTACTTCTTGAAGAGATTAGTTTTGAGCCTGTGACGAAAGATGGGCAGTTTGTTCACCACTGCTGGGCTAGGGTAGCAGCATAGCAGTCGGGAGGGGATATAGGGCTTGACCATGGCCTGGAGGTCGGAGGGGGCTGATCCTTTCATTGCCCTGTAGGCTAGTGCCAGAGTTTAAAACTGGATGCGAGCCGCTACAGGGAGCCAGTGTAGGGAACGGAGAAGCGAAGTTGTGTGGGAGAACTTGGGGTGATTGAACACCAGGCAAGCAGCAGCTTTCTAGACCCGTTTGATTGATGTGATTCTATGATTCAATGCATACCTTCATAACAGAAAACAATGTGTCATCCGACATGTTAATAACTCTGAACTGTTGATCCAACAAAGAGGTGTGCCCCAGGGTTCAACATTGGAAACACTTTTCTTTTATATTTATGTTTACAACTTAAAATCAATTCACACTAACTGCTGTGCCCAACTTTATGTCGATGACAATATAATATACACATCTAGACCTGATCTGCCACAAATTCAAGCCTCCCTTCAGTCTGATTTTAACATCTTACAAGACAAAATAAACTATTGTTTAACAAAAGTCCTACATTATGATCTTTGTTATCAGACAGAAACTAAAATCCAAACCTGGTTCCTGTGTAATAACCGGTACTCCTCTGAATAAAGTTGACAACATTAAATACCTCAGTCTATGGCTTGACTCCAAGCTCTCATTCAAATCACATATTGATCATGTGTTACGGAACTGTCACACAACCTATAATTCTGATTCTGGATTACTGTGATGTTGTATATCAAACCGCATCGAAATCTGACCTGAATCCTCTTAACACAGTTTATAATAGAATCTGTAGATTTGTCCTTGGATGTCCTTTTTCTACGCATCATTGTACAATGTACTGTATGATGCATTGAAATGACCATCCTTAAAGGTAAGACGACACATTCTCTGGCTTCAAATTAAATTTAAATGTATTAATTTAAATTATCTTCATTATTTAAATCAGTGTCTTGTTCCTTTTATTTCAAATTCCAATCCCATAAATTACCAATGTACTCAGCCCTAGTTTTCTGTTCATCATGCTAAGAAAACAGTAGGAAAAAGAGCCTTTATGTTTAAAGCCCTAGCAGATTAGAATAACATACCATCCAATATCAGATCTAATGGTAAAATGGACTGCACTTATATAGCGCTTTTCCACCTTAGCGGCACTCAAAGCGCTTTACAATGGCCTCTCATTCACAGACACTCACACACCAATGGCGGTAGCTGCCATGCAAGGTGCTAACCTGCTCATTGGGAGAAATTTGATGTTAGGTGTCTTGCTCAAGGACACTTCGACATTTGGACAGTCGGAGCTGGGATTCGATGACCTCGATGACCTTTCGATCATTGAACGACCTGCTCTACCAACTGAGCTACAGCCGCCCCCATCTATCACATCTTTACGTTTAAGCATGCCCTGTCCTCTTACTTTGAGACTCAATGCTCGTTATCATTGAAGCTGTTACCCATTCATACTTCTGGTATCTGATCTTTATATCTACAGTAGGACCCCACTCATCCGAACTTCAGAGATCCGAACCTCCCGGTCTACCGGACAGGCTTAAAATACTTTTCTTTTTTTTTAGCCTGTTATCTGGTTACTGGTGGGATTTTCATTACAGTACTGTATCCTACTGTGAATAAAAACAGAACTGTATAGACCTACATGTTGCCTGTAGGTTGTACTGTCATGTTTCATTTCTTTGTTACTTTAATGTCGAGCGCAAAACGCAAACAAGTCTGCTGCGCGAGAGCTGCATTCCTTGGTAGCCAGAAAGCGCGTCAGCAACCAGATGAGTATCGAGTAATTTTTCGTTCCCAGTTAATGGACTTCAGGAACACAGACGTATTGTAAGCATGTAGATTAGCCTATACTAGGCCTACTGTATTTGTTAAATAATAGCTTACAGCCTAGGCCACGTTAGCCTACATCGGTTGTTTTAGAGACTTTATTTTAGGCTACAATAGCCTAAGACACTACAACTTGTCTGTCATTTCATTTATTTATTTATTGACTATCATTTGCTCTAATTGTTCTAACGTTGGGTTGTTTTTAGGCTATACCATTTTGTTCTGCGAATACAGTAGCCTATCGATGCAGCGTAGGCCTCGTTTGAGAATAAAGTACTGTATTTGATCAAAGCATGCACTCAAGTGGAAATTCGGTTATTTTATTATAGGCTACTGTAGGTCTATTATAGGCTAGACTGTATGAGTTTAGTTGGCTATTTGATTGCAATTTTGATGCATTTACACAAGTAATTAAGGGTATTTATCGGTCTATTATGAGTCTATATGAAACAAGTACCACTTATTGAATTTGGTGCATTTTAACATGTTTCAGTCATCTGGACATTTCAGAGATACGAACGACCTTCGGTCCCGTTGGGTTCAGATAAGTGGGGTCGTACTGTACATGTATTTAAGATCCACTGTTTATCTGATACTTGGCTGCCTAATGGTTGTAATGTTTTTCATTAATTGTTTTGTTTTTGTGTTGTTGTTATTGTCTACTGTCCGTATGTACGTTGTTGTATTGAAGATTATACTATTATCTGTTTATTTACTTTTACACTTCCGTTGTTATGTAGTATTTGTCATATATGACATATAGGACCCCCTCGGAAACTAGATGGTTAATCTCAAGGGGTTTATACATGTCTCATAACTTATGTTATTGCATATATTATGTTATTGGCTCTGATTTAACATTATTCCACCATCCCCTAGTTTGTGTAATACCTGTGTACCCTTTTGCATTAGGTTTTGCACATTTTTTACCTGTGTTGAATCTCTTTGTCTTTTATTATTGTCCTTGATTAGCTCTGCGTTGTGTTTTCTTGTTTCCAATAAAAGACGGACCCCCAATCTCTAGATATACCACACAGTCCAGTGCCTCCTTTCTCAGGTGTTCCAAATGAATCTCTCCAACACGGGATTTGAGCCTCAGCAAAAGCGATTTATTACAGGAGGTTTGACATACAAAAGACGATGGCATGCCTAATGTACAGTTGACCTCTCTGTATGCTGTCTGAACCCAAATCAAAGCACATACACACTGAATAGTGGTTTTAACCTTTGGAGAAGGGGGGGTGTCACACACACCCCCCTCCTTCCTTCTACACAAAGCTGTCTCTTCTCGAAAGACGGCCTTGAAGCAAAGATAGGATGAGGCGCCTGACGCTCTGATGTATCTAAACAGTCGGTGTTTGTACACCACATGTGAGCATGTCACCCTTGACCTAGGTAACATGTAAATCTGTCCGGTGGAGACACGTCCTCTCCCTAGAACCAGGCTTACACATATTCAGATTAACATTTCTTGATACAGCCAGCTCTATACATTTTCATCACCTGTGTACCTGTTGACCTTGTATTGTGGACTTGTTTTGTACCTGTGTGCCTGTTGACCTTGTATTATGTATATTTTCTATTTTCTATTACCTGTATACTGTGACCTGAGCCAAAGGCTTTTCCACCCCTTGTGTCTATACCTGTGTACCAGTTATTACTTGTATTACTGTTTCATTTGTTTTGACTTGTATGTATTCTCTGTCATGTCTGTATTTATAATTATAGTATAGGTTAATTGCTGTGAATTGCTTTGATAGCACTCTTTGATTTTAATCATGCCAATAGAGCACATAAAATTGAGAGAGAGAGAAAGGTTTCGACCAAGACTGGGCCTCACATCTCTCTGTAGTCTTCGCGGGGAAGGGGGATGAGTAATTTTCAGATCTCAATGGGATTTTTATCCCTCCCTATTCTCAAACTATGTACCTGTATCCCATGGTGCTTAGAGAGTCTGCATACTGTATCTGTCATCTTAATGAAGTCCATATCATGAGCTTAAATGGGGCCTGAATCTACAAGGGAAGGCATTACTGCCTGGTACTTTACTGGTGCTTTACTTTCAATACAGTATACTTTCCCCTTTTTCTCATCCAAAGGAGATCTGAGATCTGATGCAGGAGATCAGAGATTTGCATATTTACTACCGAGTTTTCCTTCTTGTTTTGTTTTGCAAAACAGGGTGTTCCCCAGGATGTACAGTTCAAGATTCAAGAGATTCAAGATCAACTTTAATGTTACACAAAAGCAAAATTTGGCTTGGGCTTTCAGCATTGCTGCAGCTGTAAAAGAAAAAAACAAGCATTCACATACAGTATACTACGGAAGAGCATTAGGGCCAACAACTGAGTTTATTTTTTTTTTAAGCTTCTGAGTTTAAAGTCAGAATTTCTGACTTTAAAGTCAGAATTTCTGAGAAAAAAGTCAGAATTTCTGACATTAAACTCAGAAGCTTAAAACAAAAAAACCTCTACTGTTGGCCCTGATGCTCTTCGGTAGTATACAGATACAAAGTGTTAGTACATAAAAGTGCCTAGTGTATCCATACAAACATAAGACAAAGGCAGTACTATACATTATGCAGAATAGGCCTGATGTAAAACAGCTGGCCCAGGTGTATTGGGCAGTGAGAGGTAACAAAGTATGTCCTCAGGTCAGATCGGACGGGGTTATCCCTATGTCCCCCCCGAAAAAGTGTCCTATGTTCTGCAGGTTTTATGTTCCTCCCGAAAAAGAGTCTTATGTTCCTCCCAAAAAAGGGTCCTATGTTCCCCGTTTGTGAATATCTGACTAAACTGATTCTAATGCGCTTTGTAGCCTACAGCACTTTGGTAAAAGGCAGTTGTTTTTAAATGTGCTCTAGGAATACATTTGACTTCACAAACTGAAATTATACTTGTTTTGTGGTCTGGGTTAGTCAATAAATGCATTCACTGGCCTAATCACAAATGCCAATCGTGAAACAAATTTGAAGAAGCGTATAAGAGCCTAATTACAGCCACCGCAATTCAGATAGTCCTACTTACCTGTATTTAATTACTGAGCTCAGCAGAGTCTAGGCCTATTAACCAGAATAGATCTGTAACACCAACAATATGGCTTGACTGTGGATTTACTGTAAATAAATAGCCTATGAATAGGCTATATATAAATTACTTCACATCAATCCAAACATAGACAGTGTAGCCTACTCCAAAAGTCGTAGGCAGCTGTTGAAAAAAATAAGGCATGAGTTATTATAATTCATCTTCATCAATACCACAATCACTGAATCTATGCCTAACAATTGTTGTGTGACATTCTGTGGGGTGGTGAGATTTTGTATTAAGTTTAAGTTGTGTAATTAATCATATGGGAATCAGTTGAGTTTGTATGTGATTTCTGTATGTTTAGGTAGAACACTTATTGTGAAATGCTTGTGATCCGGGGCCTCGATTGGGGAACGTCGGTGATTGGCTGGTTGCGTTTCAGGGAATTGTATGTAAAAAATCAGAGCCCGGTGTTTTCTCTATGTGACAAAACGGGAGGAGGAACTGGTGGGTATGATTGCGAGTGTGTTTGCGTTATATTGTGTGTCAATATTAGTTCGAGCAGTGTGTAATTGTATGTTTATGTTGCGTTTCAAGGTTCGTGACCTCATATAAAGGTTTACAGGGAGAAAACTACAGCCTTTGAGTGACGTCCCGTTCATTCCAGCCCCAGCTGCGGGGCATGAAAAAGAGTTGGCAGCACAGTCACGAACCAGAGCGATGGGCAGAAGAGTAGCTGAACCGTCGCCTGGAAGATAGAAGTAAGAGAGAAGCTCACGGAAGACCGAGGCGGACCATTGGAAGGTCCGGAGAAAGGTCGTAGTATCCGTGTGACGTTAGCTAGCCCAACAAACTCGCACATAAGACCACGTGAGGTCAGCGAGCGGGAGGTGCGCTGCTAACCAACGTACCAGCCAGTAAAGACGTTAGCTAGCATGAAGACCGTGTAGCTAGCTAACATAAAGTGCACAGCTAGCAGGCTAAAGCAATGTTAGCAAGCGGTAGCTAGAGAAGATAGCTACAAGCAGTAGTGTAGCCAGTAAAGCTAGCGTTGTGGTAGTGCAGCTAGTGAAGCTAGCGGAGTGCTAGCATAGCTAGGAGGTAAAGCTAACGCAGTTAGCAGAGCAAGAGCTGACGTCAGCTAGCAAGGAAAGCTAGCGCAGCTAGTAGGAAAAAGCTGTATAGCACGTTAGCATCCTGTTTGTTAGTGCCAGCTACAGTATCACATTAGCAGCCCTCTATTTAGTGACTTAAGCTTAGCTTAGCTTTTGAGCGTACCTGGGTAGCAAGCCTGCGGGGGGAGGTAAGACCTTCCCCACTTTGTTTGTTTGTGTTGTTTTCTATTTTGGGCGGTATCCCCGGGGGGACCTCTGGTGAGCCTGGTAACGCCGCTGAAGACTAGCCAGGCTTAGCTAGTCAGGGAAAAGGTCTGAGCTAGCGTAGGCAGCTAGAGAGGGCGGAAGATTCTGAGCTAGAAAAGGAGATACAGGTACGCTCAGGGCTTAGCGTCTGAGGTAAAAGGCTAAAATGGACGCGCTAAAGAAAGAGAGGGTAAAGATAAAGACTGCGTTCACAAAGAGAGCCAACTATGTCCTCAGAATGGCAACGACCATGGTGCAGGATGAGTTGAAAGGTGAGTGGAAATTACTTTCTACTGATGCAAGGAAGCTCCTCTCTGCAAATGATGACTATGAGGCTGTTTTGCTGTCTGAGGTAGATGACGACGCAGGGGCACTCGACGCGCAGCTCAGAGCAGACATTGAGAGAGTAACCAGAGAGTGTGAACTTAAAGTAAAAGAGGTGAGTCAAGCAGTCAAATCCAACCTTTGGTCGAGGTATGCAGAGACCGAGCTAATCACTGCCGTTGGACGGGCGGAAAGAAGCTATGAAAGTGCTGAAGGAGCCGGCCTGGAACGGGTAACCTATGAAAACGGTAAGGAGCAAAACGCACTCTTGGAAGGTGTCATCAGCAAGGCAGAAAGTCTGCTGGCTGCCTGGGAAGAGTGGATCCCTGAAGACGCTAAGATCATCATGAGCAAGCGGCTACAGACGCTGGAGGACAAAAGAAACGAGCTCTGGCTGAGGTGGGTAGCGGAGTTCGGCAAAGCTCAGAGGAAGGAGGCCGACAGGATCGCTGAAGCTCAGCAAAAGGCCGCCGATGGGATCGCTGAGGCTGACAAGAGAGCCGCCGAGGCCAGGCAGAAGGCTGCCGAAGCTAGCGCTGAGGCTGAGGAAAGGGCCGCCGAGGCCAGGCAAAAGGCCGCTGAAGCTCAGCAAAGGATGGCAGAAGCCGCCGAAGAAGAGCGCGCCGATCTAGTTAAGGCTCAGCGGAAAGCATGGGAGGAAACACATGATGCTAATATGACAAACTCGGGAGCGAGAGGCGGTCAAGCAGGAGCCATGCCGAAAGTGCGCCTCCAACCGACAAGGTTACCGACGTTCAGCGGTTGCATGCGAGACTTCCACCAATGGCGGAAAGACTGGGAGAGCCTTCAGCGGCAAGGGGATCCATCATAATAGAGGAGTTGGAGAAGTTCCCGGCGGTGAGAGGAAACAAACCGAGAAAGACAATTGATCTTATCCAAGCTGTGGAGAAAGCCCTTACTGATCTGACGGAACTGGGGAACACCGATGCCATAAAGAATCCGCTGGCAATTAAAGCTATAGAGAGCAAACTGCCTGACCGCGTGAAGGAGAACTGGCTCACCTTCGAAACTAAGTCTGAGAACGGCGTCAGCTCTAGTGGCCGCTTTGACGCTCTCTTAAAGTTCTTAAAAGAGCAAGAGGAGGTCCTCGAAAAGCTGGAGCAGCTAAGAGTCTCAGAAGCGCCTGAAAAATCAGGCAAATGGGAGAAGAGGGCATTCACAAGGGCCACAGGGAAGGACTCGGCAGGAGAAGAGTGCAGCGTGTGTGGAGACGAGAAGCACGGAGGCAGGATCTTCTTCTGCAAGAAGTTCAAAGGGGCTCAGCCTAGCTGAAAAGAAAGGCATTGTCAGAAAGAATGGAGCCTGCCGGAGATGTCTGGCATCCCATGGTGAGAATGGAGAATGCAGTGACAGGTTCCTCTGCAAGAAGAAGTGCTGCCAGAAAGGAGAGGCCTCAGACCACCACTACCTCCTGTGCTCCATGGAAGGAGGGCTGAAAAGTGATGGGGAAAAAAGGGGAAAGCAAAGGGTGGGAAAGAGCGACATAAAGGCAGGAAGGTTCTCAGAGGAACAACAGAAGGTCTTAGCCAAATTCTCTTCCGAGGTAGCAGAAGAGGTAATAAAGGCATTCACAAACAAGATGACGGTATCAATGAGCGCGAGCGCGAAGGGTGAAGGTCTCCTCGAGGAAAGTGGCCTGGCAGAACATCCAGTGCTCATGATGATCATGGAGGTCACAACCAACGGAGGACAAACCATCGGGACCCTGGTAGACCTCGCGTCTGACACTAATTACATAACCCACCAAGCCGCCGACAGACTCCGACTGAGAGGAGAGAGAATAACGTTGGTCGTGCATGGGGTGGGTGGAATGAAGGTAAGAGTCAAGACGAAAAGGTACCTGCTTAAAGTCAGAACGTGGGCTTCCGAAGTTGAGTGGAGTCCCCATGAGATGGTCTGTTATGGCCTGGACGAGATCGCCCGAGCAGACCGAGTCGTTAGCCCGAGGCAACTCCAGAAGTTCTTCCCGGAGGTCAAGACGGAGGAACTGGTCCGGCCAGAGAAGATCGAACTCTTAATTAGCCACCGAGAGGGTCGACTTGCTCCGCAGCGGATGAAGAGAGTGGGAGACTTAGTGTTGTGGGACGGCCCGCTAGGGAAGACTGTGGGGGGAGCGCACCCGGACCTGTTCGAGGAAGTGAGGGTGACCACACACAACTCTAAGACACACTTTGCTCGCTCAATGAGAGCAAAAGCGGTCAAGGTTGAAGAAATCTCCAGAGAGCCGAATAGCACCAGAGAGGGGCCTCAGGGCCTGGAGCAAGAGAGCGGTGAGGAGATCAGGAACACGGCCGCAAGCAGTAAGGAGGTTCTCGAGTGGTGGAGTTGGGATAGTATCGGCGCCGCCTGCGAGCCGAAGTGTGGGGGATGTCGGTGTGGGAAATGCCAGCCAGGGGGAAAGGAGATGACTCTAGTCGAAGAAAAGGAATTGGAGAAGATCAAAGAAGGCCTGACCTACGTGGCTGCTGATGACCACAGCGACTTACCGCACTGGGATGCAGGATACCACTGGATAGAAGACCCAGCTTCACTCCCTAACAATCGGAAAGTGGTGGAAGCGACGTTCCTAAGGACTGAAAAGCGCCTCATGAAGGACCCGTTGTGGAGAGCGGCTTATGCAGCACAAGTCCATGAGATGGTGCAAAGAGGAGCAGCTATTGAGCTGAAGAAGGAGACGATCAACAGTTGGAGAGGGCCAGTTTGGTATGTGAGTCACCTAATCGCACCAAACCCTCATTCAGTCACTACGCCGGTGCGCCTCGTCTGGAACAGTAGCCAGGAGTTCAAAGGGGCGAGCATGAACAACCTCCTACTAAAGGGCCCGGATGTTCTAAACCCAATCCGGGCGGTTCTGCTCAGGTTTAGAACAGGGGAGCATGCGGCCATAGGAGACATCAGAAAAATGTATAATTCTGTGTGGCTGAAAGGAAGAGAGGTCCATCTTCACCGGTTCCTCTGGAGGGACTCACCAGAGGAAGAGATCAGAGACTTCGCCATCACTCGGGTCAATATCGGAGACAGGCCTGCTGGGTGCATAGCGCAGCTGGCCATGAGGGAGACGGCGAGACTGCCCAGGTTCTCCCACATGGATGAGGAGCGAAGAGTCCTTGAGGAAGACAGCTATGTAGACGACATCCTCACATCCCACAATGACCTAGAGAAACTGGACGAGATCACGAGAGGAGTGGAGGAAATAATCCGCGCCGGAGGCTTCTCGCTCAAGCCGTCGGTCCGGTCCGGTCAAAGTGGGAGGTGTGAGGGTAGTCAGGCTGTGCAAGCTGTCAAGAGCCTAGGTCCAGAGTCCGAAACCCTGGTGTTGCCCAACCAGCTAGGGCATGAGGACAAGGCTCTCGGCATCGGTTACCACGTGGGCAGCGACAAGCTCTTCCTAATGGTCTTGATCAACTTCTCCAAGAGAAAGCAGAAGATGAGGATGGAGGCAAACCTCTTGGAGAAGGAGATCAAGGAGAAGACGCCGGACCCTCTGACCAGACGGGAGCTCCTAAGCCAGGTGGCAGGGCTTTACGACCCTGTTGGTCTAGCTACTCCGGCCAAAGAGAGAGGGGCCATTCTGGTAAGGAGGGCCTTCCAGGAGGCTGGGAGAGGGGACTCCAAGCAGGACACGTGGGACAGTCCACTTCCAGCGGACCTCAGAGCAGATGCCGTCAGGCTCTTTGAGGAGTACGTGCGGCTTGGTCGGGTCAGCTTTGAAAGGAGCCTCACTCCTTCCGGATGGAGGGGGAGGCCGTGGGGCGTCACATTCTCGGATGGGAGTGATTACGCCTTCGGAGCTGTCCTGTACCTGAGGTGGGAGACGTCTACCGGGGTGGACATCCGCCTTGTAGAGTCAAAGGCCAAGCTGGCGCCCCTTGACCAGAAGGGCGACGCGGTCAAGGCAGAGATCTGCGGCGCGGTCTTCACGGCCAGGTTGAGGGGGTTCATGGAGAGGCAGGGTCGGCTGGAGGTGGAGAGGTGGTTCCACTTCGTAGACAGCCAGACTATCCTGGGAGCTATCCAGAGGGAGAGCTACGGGTACCAGACGTTCTTCACGAACAGGGTCGGAGAGATTCAGAAGTCTGGGCCTGTAGCTGACTGGTGGTGGATTCCGGGGGAGCTGAATGTCGCCGACCTTGTCACGCGAGGATGCCCTCCGGAAGACCTGAATGAGGGTTCCACTTGGCAAAAGGGGCCTGAGTTCCTGGTGAGGCCGGTGGAGGAGTGGCCCATGAAGTCCGCGGCGGAGGTGGCGGCCAGCGCCAGGGAGGCTGTGAGTAAGCTCCAGCGGAGGGCATTTACGGCGGTTCTAACTCGAGCCCAGCTGAAGAAGGCGTCAAGTCAAGATAGTGTCGAAGGAAGAGTGGAAAAAGCCAAGGAGCCTCCGGATCGAGCTGATGAGTCTCTTGGCTCCTCTGAGGAGGAGGTGGAGTCGACCTTCTCATAGGCCGGAGGCAAGGAAAGACTCTGGGGGGCAGCCATCGTTGATCTGGTTAAGCCGGAGAGGTTCAGCAGCTTGACAAAGCTCTGTGGAGTGATTGGATGGGTCCGCCGAGCTGTTGAGAGGTGGCTGATTCGCGGAGGAGCCATGGAGAGACCAGAGTGGGAGGCCAAGCGGCTGAAGGAGAAAGTGAGTAAGCCTGTCCTTGGCGTGAGGGAGATCGGAGCTGCATTTCGGGATCTATGCTTGGCAGCCCAAGAGGGAGTGGCTTTCCCTGAGTCGACACTGAACAGGCTTGTAGCCATCAGGGTTGAGACTTCAGGGCTACTGTTGTGCTTCGGAAGGGTCCAGGCCGCGGGTGAGTCAGGAGTGCCGCTGGTTCCTTATGGAGCATGGATTAGCACCCTGCTGGCTAGAGAGGCTCACGGAGCAAACCATGAAGGGGTGGCTGGCACTTTGCTACGGATGAGGAGAAAGGCTTGGGTGGTTCAGGGTCAGCGAGTAGCCTGGAAAGTCGTCGACTCCTGCATCCCCTGCCGGAAGACCAGAGCAGAGATGTTCCAGCAGGTAATGGGTGACCTTCCCCCTGAGCGGACCGAGCCGGCCGCTCCATTTGAGTACACAACCCTAGATCTGTTTGGCCCGTATACAGTCAGAGACGTAGCAAAGAGGAGGTCTAGGTAAAGGTCTGGGGCGTGGTGTTCTCCTGTATGGCCTCTAGAACTCTGCATTCTGATATGGTAGAGAGCCTGTCCACAGAGGGTTTCTTGAGTACTTACCAGCGGTTCACTGCGCTCAGAGGATACCTGAAGAAGATCTGGTCGGATCAGGGTACGAACTTCGTTGGTGCTCGACCAGCTCTGAAGGAGCTCTATGATTTTCTGGGAAGTGTTGACAAGGAGGAAGTGAGAGGGAAAGCCGCCAGGCAAGGAACCGAATGGGTCTGGGTCTTCCACCCAGCTGACTCGCCTCACCGAAATGGTGCGGCAGAAGCAGCAGTCCGCATACTCAAGCGAGCGTTGAGCAACGTTGGGGGTGTTGGAAGCCTCACAGGGCTGGAGTTTCAAACTCTGCTCTACCTGGCGGCCAATCTGTCAAATGAGAGGCCGATCGGTGCCAGAGTCCAGGTCCGTGACGATGCTGTGGAGGTAGTTACTCCCAACACCCTGCTGTTAGGAAGGGCTGGGCCCACAGGGGACACGCGAGGCTTCGAGTTCCAGGACTACCCGTTTGTGAGGTTGAGGGCAGTCCAGGCCGAGGTAAACAGGTTCTGGCTGCGGTGGAGCCAATTGGCTGGGCCAGGCTTGTTCGTCAGGCCTAAGTGGCATAGAAAGGCTCGCAACGTTGCAGTGGGGATCTGGTTTGGCTAGCCGATCAGAACGCTCTGAGAGGCCAGTTTAGGCTAGGTCGAGTTGTGGAGGTGGCCCCTGACAGCAAAGGGGTCGTTCGTGATGTTAAGGTAAGAACATGCCCCAGCTGTCCTGTGTCCGTAGGTAAGCGTCTAGAGAAAAGGAACGGCGGCGGCCGGAGTCTCTCCACAGTGCTCAGTAGAGACGTGCGAAGGCTTGTGGTGCTCCTACCTGTTGAGGAGCAAGAAGGTCAGGAGAGCGAGCGACCCCGTGACGCTGGCTGTGCCTCTGCGGGGGGACCTGGCTCCGGGGTCGTGGGAAATCAGCAGCGTACGACCCCGTGACGCTGGCTGTGCCTTTGCGGGGGGACCTGGCTCCGGGGTCGTGGATGACTCCAAAGAAGAGAACTGAGAAGAACCCATACCTTCAGGCACCACCATCAATGAGAAAGGGGTAGTTTAGGTTGATGGTCTCCTTGGGTCTAGAGACCAGGAGGCCAAGGGGGAGGTGTGTGACATTCTGTGGGGTGGTGAGATTTTGTATTAAGTTTAAGTTGTGTAATTAATCATATGGGAATCAGTTGAGTTTGTATGTGATTTCTGTATGTTTAGGTAGAACACTTATTGTGAAATGCTTGTGATCCGGGGCCTCGATTGGGGAACGTCGGTGATTGGCTGGTTGCGTTTCAGGGAATTGTATGTAAAAAATCAGAGCCCGGTGTTTTCTCTATGTGACAAAACGGGAGGAGGAACTGGTGGGTATGATTGCGAGTGTGTTTGCGTTATATTGTGTGTCAATATTAGTTCGAGCAGTGTGTAATTGTATGTTTATGTTGCGTTTCAAGGTTCGTGACCTCATATAAAGGTTTACAGGGAGAAAACTACAGCCTTTGAGTGACGTCCCGTTCATTCCAGCCCCAGCTGCGGGGCATGAAAAAGAGTTGGCAGCACAATTGTTTTTAACAAAAAGATATGACAACGCACACCGTTATCTTGGAGAGGTGCCCGTAATCGTGACACTGGAAAAAAAATAAGAAGCAATTGTATTTAATCAATATACTATCTGACAGGCAGTGGCTAGATCAGTCCAAACTAGAATGGAGAAGTAAGACACCTCCTTCCCTCCTCTAGTCTGGGGGGCCACCTTGGGCAAGTGGTAGTACCCTCTTAGCCCCCCTACCTGGGGTTACAGGAAACAAACCTCGATGGCAGAACAACAGAGAGAGAGAGAGTGACCCAGCCCGGTGGAAGCCCGGGGCCCCTGTCTGGAGCCAGGCCCGGACAGAGGGCCCGTCTGTGAGCGCCTGGTGGCCAGGCTTTCCATGGAGCCCGGTCGGGCTCAGCCTGAAAGAGCAACGTGGGAACACCATCTCCTTCTCATCCATCCCGTGGACCCACCACCCACGGGAGGGACTGTCGGGGTCGGGTGCGCTGCCAACTAGGTGGTGGTGAAGGTGGAGGGCACCGACGGACCGGACCCGGGCGGCAAAGGCTGGCTCTAGGGACATGGAACGTGACCTCATTGGGGGGGAAGGAGCCAGAGCTTGAGAGGGAGGTGGAGCGATACCAATTACACCTGGTGGGGCTAGCCTCCACGCACAGCACTGGTGCCAGAACCAAACTCCTGGATAGGGGTTGGACCCTATTCTTCTCCGGAGTTGCTCACGGAATGAGGCGTAAGGCAGGTGTGGCTATACTAGCTAGCCCCCAGCTGAGCGCCTCTGTGCTGGAGTTCACCCCAGTGGACGAGAGGGTCGCCTCCCTACGCCTTAGGCGTGTGGGGGGAGGATTTCGAGAAACTCGATAAAAAGGCAGACCTGAGCTTATCGATTCTGCTATCAAGACTAGCACATCCTATGATAACGTAATGTCAATTTTAAATCTTGTGAGACGAGTCACGTTATTTCAATCCATCCGCGGTTTAAATAAAAAAAGATACAATGGCCTCCCGCACCGCTTCATTTCTCATTTTGGCAGAGAGAATGGCTGAGCGCACAAAGCGATCGGCGTGGTTACATTTCACAAAAGTGAAAGAAAAGGAGGAGGCGAAATGCAACCTGTGCTCTAAGATATTCTCTTGCAAGAGGGGAAATACAACGTCTATGCTAAAGCACTTAAATGGTGCCCATCAGATTAGAATTGGGACTTGCACTACATTTGATAGACTCAAAGTGCGAGCCACACCAACTCCCTTGTCCTGTTCTACCACCCCAGGTATGCATGCTGTGCGCACCTCAATAATTCCCATTCGTTGACATGTACAGTACTTACATCTAGTGCTAGATGTCTTATTTGCTAGCTAGATTCTCTCTGTCATCGGCTTGCTAAAGCTAAAACTTACAGTGAGTGGTTCATTCATTAGACTAGCGTACTGCAGCTAGCCAGCTATACCTAAAGTTAGCTACCGTTAGCTTGCTAGCTCGGCGCAGTGACGTTACGTTACTAGGCACAACTAGTGAATGAATGAATGACCCACTGTAGTCTAAGTTATACTAAGATGTTTTTGTAGCCTTTAGCAAGCGGATGACAGAGGGAATCTAGCTTGCAAAGAAGACATCTAGATTTAAGGACTGTCAATGTCGTAAATGTAAAATAGCCTAATAGTGTATAGCATAGAACTTGTATGTACAATGTTATAGCACTATCTAGCTGGTTAATGTTAGCAAGCTGCAGTGCTCGTCACAACCAATGGATGGCATTAGTAGCCTAGCAATCGGTTGGCATAGGTTTGTCTTAGGTTTGACTGAGGTTTGTCAAACCATGGCATAGGTTTGCCTTTTTTCTGAAAGAAGAACATTTTGAGGGCATAGTGATGAGTTGTACTCATTAAGTTTATTTATAAAGCCATCCATCAAATAGTAGAAAAGTAGGGTATCGATAGTGGGATCGATAAAGACTCGAATCGTTAAGCAGTCTCTATAAAAGTATCAGTATCGATAATAATTCATGAGACCCATCCCTAGTCCTATTGGGGGACTTCAATGCACACATGGGCAATGATGGAGACACTTGGAGGGGCATGATTGGGAGGCATGGCCACCGCGATCTGAACCCGAGTGGTGTTTTGTTGTTGGACTTCTGTGCTAGTCACGGTTTGTCCATAACAAGCACCATGTTCGAACACAAGGATGCAAAAAAGCATACGAATGCGCACAACTCCAAATTAATCTGGAGCAGTCACGGGTGCAAGGTCAAGTGCTATAATAAATGAAGGAAAGCACCGGCACTCATGAGATAGACAATGGTCTTCAAAACTTTAATGGGCAGGAATGAACGTTTCGCTGATGAACACAAGGATGCCCACAAGTACACTTGAACAGAACACCTTAGACCGAAGGTCGATGATCGTATCATCTGATCTGACCTGGAAAACCCAAGCGTGTAGTGAGGGTGAACTGGGAACGTCTGGAGGAAGAGCCTGCCCAGAGAGAATTCAACTGCCACCTCCGGCAGAGCTTCTCAGGCATCCCTGTGGAGGTTGGGGACATCGAACACGAGTGGTTGGTGTTCAAAGCCTCCATTTCTGAAGCTGCGGCTGTGAGCTGTGGCCTGAGGGCCATAGGTACCTCAAGGGGCGGTAACCCTTGGACACCGTGGTGGACACCGATGGTCAGGGAAGCTGTCCGACTGAAGAAGGAGGCCTTCCGGGACATGTTAGCCCGGGAGAAGCAGTCGCACCATATCGACGGGCCCGGAGGTCTGCGGCCTTGGCCATGACCAAGGGAAAGCAGCGGGTGTGGGAGGAGTTCGGAGAAACAATGGAGAAGGACTTTTGGTCGGCACCAAGGTGTTTCTGGAAGACCATCCGACACCTCAGGAAGGGAAAGCGGGGGACCATTCAAGCTGTGTACAGCAATGATGGGACACTGCTGACCTCAACTGAGGAGGTCGTTGAGCGTTGGAAAGATCACTTTGAGGAACTCCTGAAGAGGCGTTGCTGTCCCTTTTTCACCACATGGGCGGTGTGCACCTCCCAGGTCAGGTCCTCAGTGATATGGACACTAGGAACTTGTAGTTGCTGACTCTCTTTACTGTGGATCCACTGATTATGATGGGGTCCAGCCTGTCTCCTCTCTTCCTGTAGACACAACCAGCTCCTTGACTTCACTCCTATAGGCCGCCTCATCGTTGTCCATAATCAGGCCTATTACCATTGTGACACTATTGTGTCATCGGCAAACTTAATCAATAGTGGAGTTGTGCGTGGCTACGCAGTCATGGGTGGAAAGGGGAGGGAGGAGAGGAGAGGGCTCAGGATGCAACACTGGTGGCTCCGGTGTTGAGGGTCAGAGGTGAAGTCCAGGATCCAGCTACGCAGGTCGGGGTTGAGTCCCAGAGTTTGGTGGAGTCTGAGGGGGACTATGATGTGGAACGCTGAACTGTAGTCAACGAACAGCATCTTCACATAGTGGCTTCATGGCGGGGGGAGGGGGGGGGGGGCGGGTGAAGAGTGTCTTTATGGTGTGTGTGTGTGTGTGTGTGTGTGTGTGTGTGTGTGTGTGTGTGTGTAAGTGTGTGTTTATTTACCACTCACCCATGACGTTGTTGGTTGATTGAGGTGATTTTCAGCTGTCATGGGTGAGTGGTAAATGAGGCCCTATGTCCAAACACAGTGTGTGACTCTCCCAGACTGAAAGAAGACTGCCTGGAAAACGTGGAGGTCTTTCCCAGAGATGAGTGGTGCTTTCAGTGAACCCCTATGCAGGTCAGTGAGGTCAGACGTGGGTCAGTTACTGCTGGAGAGATCAGTGTTGAAGAACCACCCAACCAATCACAGCTCTGAAGTGAATGATGCCAAGAAACACAAAAACCTTTCTCATAAAATGCACGATTATTGTGGTCGTCCCTTGGGCTGTGTGTGTGTGTCTCATGATAGCCACCCAAACAGAGCCCCTGTGGCGAGGGCAGCAGCGCCAATCCACAGCCATGGTGACATGCCGGTCTCTGTGAGGGTGTGAAGGGGAGAGAGAGAGAGAGGGAGGGAGGGAGAGAGAGAGAGAGAGAGAAAAATATCCAGCATTTAAAGAGTTTCATTACATGGCGCTCTGAAATACTCGATTCTGACCGAACACATTCTACGGTCAGTTATTTCTCCACTCACCACTCTTTGACTGTTCAACATCAGGCTCGACCGCTGGACATGACTCTTTCATGAGGTCCTCCATTTTGGGGTCGATGTACGAGAACCCTGCAAACCGCTCCTGATCTACAGAGTCCTCAGAGTCCTCGGAGCTCTCAGAGTCTTCCAGGTCAGACTCGCTGCAGACTTGCTCCTGATGATTGACAGAAAAGGGCTGTCAGCAACAAGCAACTAGTCGCATGGAGAATTAAGCACTATGGTCCCAGTAATATGTGTTCTCTCTCTAGAATGTTCTAGAAATAAGGACTATGGTCCCAGTAATATGCGTTCTCCTTTCTCTAAAATGTTCTGTGTTCTGATATGACTGGAACAGGCTTCATAGTAGAGTCCCTACTTGTCCCCACTTATTGTGGAAGAAAGACGATTATCACACTAATGTTGCTGCATTTAATATGCAGTCCACATCCTGCTGACCGTCTAAGAACTGATACATTACTGAGGCTCTCAAATCAACAGTCATTTGTACCTTAAAGGATAAGTATGCTATTTTGGACATTTGCAGTCTGTCTAACATGAACCTGACACATGAGACCATCATTTCACTGAGCTAGATACTGTAGAGATTTCCTTCCGACTCAAATGTCTTTACAATGGAAGTGGACAGGGACAGACCACAATTAGGGCTAAATGTCCAAAATAGCATAGTAAGCATACTATGCCTTTAAATACAAATCTAATATCAGAAGAGTCAGTTGATCAACAGACTTAATAGACCAATCATGAAGCCGGAGAACCGGGTCGTACCACTTCTGGGGGGTCCATCGCTCTCTTCTCCAGAGCGGACCAGCTGATGGTGTCATAGAAGCGGTGGTCCCTGATGTTACCAACCTCTCCCAACCTACACCTGGGGTCGACATCCAACAGCTGTGGGGGAGATAGGAGATGTTGCTGAATTATGAATTTCATTCATATATATATATATTGTGTGTGTGTGTGTGTGTGCTTAACAGACCTTGTCCAGCAGGTCATTGGCCTCCTCAGTGATGGAGCATCGGTAGTCCATGGTTATGATGGTGTTCATCAACGTGTTGACATCATCGCCATAGTAGGGCCTCTGGCCGGTCAGCAGCTCGTGCACTAGGATCCCAAAGGCCCACCAGTCAGCGGAGTACGAATACGGACCGCTTATAAGGACCTGAGGACAAACAGAGAAAAGGAGAGTGAAGAGAGAGAGAGAGCACAACAAAAATGATATTTTGACCCAGGTCTGGTGCCTACCCACACACTCACCTCTGGGGACATGTACGGCAATGTCCCACAGTGGGATGTGGTCAGCTTGCCGTCACCCATGACCTTAGACAGCCCGAAGTCGATGATTTTAATGTGGCCGTCCCGGTCGAGCATGACATTGTCCGGCTTCAGGTCTCTGTGCACGACTCCGTTTGCGTGCAAAAACTGGAGGCCGATGACAATTTCAGCTGAGTAGAACCTGAGGGACATGGAGGGAAGTTTGCAGCATATTAAGGTTCATAATTATTCTCATATAGCCAGACCTATCTCCACACTTCATTAACGCTGTGGATGGAGGTGTAGGGGAGTGGGGGATGTGGGAGTGGGAATCTCCCATCGCCACTGATTGGCCGACCACATGAATTGGCGCCACTGATTGGGCAGTAATAAACAAACTACAAGGCTTATCCCCAAAACCTACATCCGTTGAGTCAGACTAAGGTTCACACAACAGCCCAGACGCTTTGAGGCAGTTTTAGTCGTGGCTGTTGTATGTTGATATTGCTTTAGTGGTTTATTATCATTATGACACCCTGCATTAACTCCTATAAAAGGGCCTGTATATGACCTGGTGTAGCTCTGGCACTCACCTGGATCTTCCTATAAAAGGGCCTGTATATGACCTGGTGTAGCTCTGGCCAGGGCTGGACTGGGACAAAAAATCGGCCCTGGCATTTTTGGCCCAGACCGGCCCACCACAATCGGCCGGACACCACCCACCAGTACGAAATCCTTGCGGCCCCTTTAAATATGCAATACCACCGTACTATTTCCCCAAACCACTACAAAGATGAGTAAGTTCCGTGGACAAGTGTACCAGTGCAAATGGACGAGTGTACTCACTCACTCTTGACTCCCTGGTGGTCAGACGTGGCCGTGGAGTACACAATCTCCATACTCAAGGAACAGTTACAGTAGAAGTACAAGAAATTGTCAAAGAAAAAGCTCTGATAGAAGTCAAAGTATAATTTCAAATTATGTATTAAATTATTATTATTATTATTCAAATGTAAGTATAGAAATATATGTAAAAAGTATACAAGTAACTCAAAATGTTGCCTGTGAACTCCACTGGGCTGAAAAGATCTCCTCCTCAAACAAGGCAACCTTTAAAAGAGTGAGAGGGAGAGACAAAGAGAGAAAGGTGAGAATGATAATTGATGGAGTTAAATGATCACAGTACTGGTCCAGTATCTTCAATTGAGAACAATGTAGAGAGATAGTTGCATGTATTTGATACTTACTTAGTAATAAAGGCTGCATGGCCCTCTGGATACCCTCAACAATAATGGCATCTCCTGATAGAGAGAGAGAGAGAGAGAGAAAGAGAGAGATAGAGAGAGAGAGGGGGGGAGAGAGAGAGAGTGGGAGAGATGAGACATGATCAATGATAAGTCATACATGATTAAATTACAGATTCAGATGATCAGAGTTGCATGAATTGTATACTTACTTACTGGAAAAAGGCTGCATGGACCTCTGAATACCCTCATCAACAATGGCATCCTGAGTGAGAAAGAGGGAGGAAGAGAGATGAGACACGATAAGTGAGATAAACTATAGATTCAGATAGTAACAATATCTTCTAGAAAATGTAAGCAGTTGCATAGATCTCACTACTTACATAAAAAAGGATGCCTGTGAAGTCCACTCCAGTTAAAAGCAAAGTGCTTCTTTTCAAACAAATGAGGGCAACCTTTGATAGGGAGAGAGGGAGAAAAGGGGAGACAGAGAGAAAGGTGAGACTGAGACATTATAATTGATTGAGTTGATCACAGTACTGGTAATTACATGATCATAATACCTTTATCTTTACTGGAAAAGGCTGCATGACCCTCTGGATACCCTCAACAATAATATCCTGACAGAGAGAGAGGGGGGGAGTGAGAGAGAGATGAGACATGATCAATGATCATTTTTAAATTATAAATGATTAAATGACAGATTCTAGAAAATATAAAAACATAGTTGCATGTATTGTATACTTACTTAGTGGAAAAGGCTGCATGGCCCTCTGAATACCCTCATCAACAATGGACAATGAACCACACAAGTTAGGACCGGGCATCCTTTGAGAGACAGGGGAGGGGGGGTAATAATGAGTCACATGATCACACTATCTTCAGTCTAAAAAGCTGCTACATTATTATGAATAATTTTATAATAATAACAACAATTTCATATCAACTTACTATAAGTTTCCTCAGTAGCTCACTCTTCTCTGACACTTTGTCAATGACAGTGTCTGTGTCCAAAGCAACAAGGACCTCTTTTTCAGTGGCCATCAACATGAAGGCTTCCAATTTGCTGGCAGACAGGCTGCTCCTCAGTCTGCTTTTGATATATTTCAGTGTTGAGAATGAAAAAAAATGAACTTTTTTAACCTAGCCCCTTAGTAACAGTCCTGAAAGGAGCTAGGCTTACCAGTCAACTGGCTGGTAAATTATCCATTACCAATAGATTTTTAGCAGCTAGCCATTGGCTAGTAAATGGCTAGGGTTAATTTTGGACCATGGCCACACACAACGTTAGCCTGCTCCTCTTTTTCTTCGAAGATATAACTTGAAGTAGCCCAGCAGCAGCAACACTGCTAGGCTAGGCCAGAATAGATAACGTTAGTAATAGCGCTAGTGCTAATTGCCAAGCTAACGTGCTAACGTTAGCACTACTAGTACTGACGTTATCTGGCTGGCCTAGACAAACAGTGTTAACGCTAGCTAGCTACGACCCGATGTGCTTGGCAGGGAGGTGGGTAGCTAGATAATGCTAGCTAGCTGTACCTAGCTAATGCTAGCTGGCGCTAGCCAGCAGATAGCCGTCACCCATATTCATATTTAGCTATAGCTTTTTTAGCTTTCAGCTATATTTCCTTACCGTTTCAACTACACACTCCTCCTGCTCACTCTGTCCTTCCTTGGCCCTGTCATGTCTCTGTCCCTCCTCGGCCCTGTCATGTCTCTGTCCCTCCTCGGCCCTGTCATGTCTCTGTCCCTCCTCGGCCCTGTCATGTCTCTGTCCCTCCTCGGCCCTGTCATGTCTCTGTCCCTCCTCGGCTTCCCTGTCCTGCTCTCGGCCACCATGGCCACCAGCCACCTCTCCTTCAAGTTCGTGTTCAACATGGTGTTCTGAGGCTGTAGACGTTGAAGCAGCCCCTGGCACAAACATATCAGTAATTTTTGCACATGTTGCAGCATCCGCCTCAAGACTTTTAATCTTTTTAGCTCGTAATTTCTCTGCGCCCCCCTTGCGCTTTGGTTTACTATACTTGTCCTTATCCATCGTTCTCCATCCACTGACTTTTGGCTCTCTAACGGCCCACGCAAATGACACCTGAAACTAACAGAGGGAGGGGTGGGGCCTACATATGATTGGGCCAGCCCAGTGTCAGTATAGAAAATGGACCAATGGGCCGCTGTCCCTGCTCTATGGGCCGTTCGTTAGCCCCCAAAGAAAAAAAAAAATAAAAAATTTTTAGATCGGCCCACAAGTAGGTCCGGCCCACCGGGCATTTGCCCGGTACGCCACATGGCCAGTCCAGCCCTGGCTCTGGCACTCACCTGGATCTTCCTATAAAAGGGCCTGTATATGACCTGGTGTAGCTCTCGCGCTCACCTGGATCTTCCTATAAAAGGGCCTGCATATGACCTGGTGTAGCTCTGGCGCTCACCTGGATCTGGCGAGGTCGAGGGGGCCGTCCCGTATCAGGGAATCCAGTGATCCTCCGCTGAAAAACTCCATCACGAAGTACAGGTGGTCCTGGACACACATACAGCTGTCAGTCAGTCATCGCCGTCGTTGTGTATGTGTGTGTGATATATATATATACTTTTTCTTTCCATTATTTAATTATGTATTTGTTTACTTTTCTTTCTTCTTTCTTGAGTTAATTTTATTTATTTATTATTTATGTATAAGACTTTGCTTTGGCAATAATGAACCTTGTTCTTTCATGCCAATAAAGCTCATTGAATTGAATTGAATTGAGAGCGAGAGAGAGAGAGAGAGAGAGGCCCAGTCCCAATGTCCACCCTAAACCCTCAAGCCCTGAGCCCTCACAGACTTATTGACGTCACCTGGTAAAGTGGTTGAGTGCGAGAGGCTGCAAGGGCTCGAATTGGTATAAAAAGGAATGGGACAGCACTTGCGTAGAGTGGAAGGAATCACATTACATTGACGTGAAAACATATTTCTTACTATTGTGGGTGTGGGGCTTTTTATCAAATTTTACATGTCAAATCCCCTTTACATTATCCGAACTCTGTGTAACCCTCAAAACATGTCTGTTCAACTTAATAATTCATAATTTCATTTTGTGGTGATATGCGAACTACATTACTGCCTGTGATTCTTGTTTGTGATGAATCGAAAATATATTATGTATACACATTCCTGCACCTCACAACTCTTTCCATATTCATGTTGGAAATCTCAATTCAAAGAACACTGCACCGACATGGGTGATTAATGTCATACTGCTTTTAACTGGGAAATCATATGATTTAGAGCAACAGAAATCGATGTAATTTATAACCATAGCCTACATATTTTTACACAAATCACATTATACAAACCCATGAGGTTAATAACCCATACTTAAAAATAATGAAACCAAAATAATTATAAGGCTACTTGTGCAGATAAGCAAGTCCAGATGAAAATATGAAAACATATTTTGTTTTGTAACGTGAACATTAGGGTTGGTTGATCTGTCCGTGCTTGTTTATTGGTAACCCCGTGTTTCACGTCACAACGATATGAACTGTGGGTAATTCCCTTAGGCGAAGTCTGCAGAAGTGCAGACTTACGGTAAGGGGGCATAAAGGGCTCAAAATGTCTGCCAGAGAGCCCTCATGCACTTGCCGATTTGACATTGGGACACCCCTAAGCCCTTGCGGACTTCGCGGGAGCGCGCCCTTAAGTCTGTGAGTCTGCAAGGGTGGACATTGGGACTGTCCGAGAGAGAGAGAGAGAGAATGGAGTGATAGGTAGCCCTGTGGTCAGGGCATCTGACCAGCAAACCCAAAGGTTGCTGGTTCAAGACCAGGCCATTTCCAAGCTACCGTTGTGCCCTTGAGCAAGGTACTTAACCCCCTATCCAGTCTCCGGAATGACCTCCTGAAGTAGTAATTGAGAAGTGAGGAGGTAGATCTTACCTTGTCCTGGAAGGTGGAGTACAGGTGGGCGAGGAAGGGGTTGTTCCTAGCGCCGAGCAACACCCACCTCTCCATGATGACGAACTTTAAGTGGTTTTTCTGGAGAACCTCCCGTTTCTCCAGAACCTTCACGGCAAATTGCGTCCCTCTCTGCTGCTTCAGCTCAGCTAGGTAGACCTGACGACCGGAGGGAGAGGTTGGAATACACTTCCCTATTATTATATTCAATACACTTCCCTAGTATTATATTCAATACACTTCCCTAGTATTATATTCAAATTGAATAATTCAATACACTTCCCTAGTATTATATTCAATACACTTCCCTAGTATTATATTCAATACACTTTCCTATTATTATATTCAATACACTTCCCTAGTATTATATTCAGAGCTCATCAAGTTTAAGAAGCCCCTGCACCACCGTTGGTCCACCCCTGCCCCCAGTCTTGGAGAGTGGCTTGTGTTGGCAGTGAGAGAGGACAGTGTTGTGGTGCTTAGCTTACCGTGCCAAAGCCTCCCTTGCCCAGCTCCTCAATGAAGAGGAGCTGGTCAACGGTGAGCCGCTGGCGACTGATGGTAGAGGGAGGGGGAGGAGCATGTGGGACAGCGCTGAGGTAAGGGGCCTGATGCTGTGGGCCACTGCCGGTATCTGAACAAGGACACACACACACACACACACACACACACACACACACACACACACAGGCACTATGTAAATAAACATGTTGTGGTTGCCTATACGGTAAACAAACTAAAAGCAACGCGTTTAGCGCCAATTGAACACTACAAACCCATATTTTTACCATCGAGTGTGGTAATGTGCTGTTGTTTAAAAGCAATATACAGTTGGTTAACTATCTATCTATCCCTTGAGCTTACATTGGGTTCGCGTCGTGCACGTGCCCCAGCACAGCCGTGCCAATCACCACAATAAAGTAGGCCTAGGCTACTCCCTCGTGTGTTATTGATGAACACCTGCAGCTCAATGTAAGCTCAAGGGATCAGTATAGTAGATGTCTACATATCGACAGAGATTCATGAATTGTGCAGACGCCTCACTTTACCATCATCAGTAGGCTAGTAGTGGGCAAGTATTGACTAGGCTACTCACTGTAACGTCGGTAGAGGTACTGGCCGATGATGATGGCTGTACCCAGACCAGCACCAACAGGCCCCAGGTCAGCCAAAGCAGCGCCGCACAACGCTGGCTGGTTAAACGGTGTAGGCATCGATAAATAACTGAATGTAACCATTAGCTATTAATCACGAATCCAGAATGACATGAATCTCTCTGGAATAAACTTTTATATACGTTTCTTACATGACGTCAATTAGGCGTCATAGTGGCAGCGAGAGCTCGAGCATTAAAACATCCATGAGCATTCCACAGGGGAAATCAAAACACCACATAAAGTGCAAACTAGAAGAGCAGATAGCTCCCAGACAGGGGTTTCAATGTCAGCGAGTCCATCCTTACCAAGATGAATTAAAGATTCTTATTCACTCATGCCAAGGAATAATTGATCCTGTTGACTAGGCGAACACGATGCGATCAGGATACACATCTGTAGGCCTATTTGTCAAAATACACTGTAAAGCTAGGACTGTCGCGGACCGCATCTACCGCGGTCACTAAGGTTTTTTCATTTTATTAGGCCTATGTTCCATGTCAAATAAATATTCAGTCGTCGACTGAGATAAAAAAAAATACGTCTAGCCTAATCATTGTAAAAATGTATCGACTAGTACGGAGATTCGCCGAGGAAAATGACTAGGCCTAATTGTAGGCCTATAGCCTACTCAAGTTTGAACAGTGCTTAAACCATGGGTAAGTGGGGTATTGTAGTGAAATTATTCTTCTTTTTTTTTATCTGTTCAAATAGTTTATTATTGTTATATCAGAGATAAGGACTTTGATTATAGCCTATCCTAGGCCTACACTAGACCTGCTTGTGCTGATAACGGAACGGCATGGATCAAACATTTGATCAGTTGTGTTTCAGTTGTTAAAATATACTTTAATAATTATTTCATATTTCAAAATCGCCGGACATTGTAGGCCTATAGGCTAGTGAGAGGCTGAAGCTAGCGTTAGTATACTACACTGAGCTTACAAGCTAGCTACCGGTCCTCCACTGCTCAAACAAACGCTACAGTTCACATAGGCTATTGCAGCAAGCTACGACAAGAAAACAAAATCCAATAACTGTCTCAATAAACCAGTGAACAAGGGACAAAAGCCCTCGGTGCTGCTTACGTTCTTTGCCTGCCTAGTGCCTAGCCTACTATTAGCGCGCTCCAAACTTTCTCTCCCTCTCCGTGTTGTCTAGAAGTCTAGACAGACAGCAGGTGCGAGATGGCAAGCGCGTGCGCCTCTCTCTCTCTCCCTCGTCGTGTCATGTCAACAAGCAGACAGAACGTGCGCGTACCGCTCGCTCGTACAGTATTTGACTGTTCTCCCCCCTCCCGAATATTTTTTACAATATTCGTACGAATTTACTATTCGGGAAAAAGCTATTATTTGTACTCATCCGAATACCGTATTCGTATTCGGGCACACCGAGATGGTGATATATGAAAAATGTTTTTGATTAGGGGACACTGAGGTGTGCTGGCTCTCAAACAGTTTCTTGGCAAATAGATTTGACAACTGGACAATGGAATAAGTTGCACAGCAAATGCAGCAAATCCAACAGTTCGCTCATGGCTAGCTAGCAATGGTACAGCTATGTGATTAGCTCAGTTGGGTTGCTGTCAATGCTGCCACTCTTATGTTGCTATAGCCTACAATTATCAGAACAATATGAACATTCAGTTGAAAGTTTTCCATCCACCCATCCATCACTGGATGAGGAATAAGCACCGCAAAGCGATCAATTCTCACGCAAGCAGGAGCCAAGCTGTTCAGTGCATTTCTCCGATCTGGAAAGAGCGTGTAAATTCAGGTGTAAAAGAGGGCGTACGACGAAAACAAGAAAATGAATATTTACACGCTTTTCGGATCTATCAAACATGGCGTACATGCTGCTGCGCCGATTTCTCAATGATAAATCCCACGGTGTCGTAGCAGACAGCGGTGCACGCGCCTCGTGTTCCGCCCTCTCCACGCCCAAATTCAACCATATATGGTCAAAACTATGACAGTGCACAACGTGGTTACCCGGAAGGAACCGACATAATATAGCGTGGAGCAAAGGCAAGACAATATGGAAAAATGCGGAAAGAAGAGAAACTTTTCGGAGACGGAGGTGCATGTGCTTGTTGGTGAGGTCCATGCGAGGAAAAAAAATCATCTTCGGAAGGTATTTGTACTAGCCTACCTTTGTCTGATTGCTCCTACAGTTTAGGTAGCCTACTGTACATTTCGTGCATCCTGTATTTGGCGTAGGCTACACGGACATGCTGTATTATGTGGCTGTGAGGAAAGCAAACATTCTGTGGTAGGCTATGATTGATTTAGGACCAAAAACAGGGAACGATAACACATGATCACTTCATAATGTTAGACCACATTAAACATTTTCCCCTCTGGGAAATTAAGACTCATCTAAATCACCCGGTAAATCACAGCATTTATTTGGCTGCCAACAGAAACACATATCAAATGAATATGGCTACACAATGAAATGTTTAATGCATAGTAAAGTTTACAGACAAACTCATCAAACAGGTTAATATGCAAGCCGGTTTTCATTTCATTGCATTTCACATAAACGTGAACTTGTTCGTGGACGCGCGTAGGACAGAAAAGCACAACTGCGCAAGTACAAAAGTCACCTGAAATAGCCAAATGACTACAAATTTAGCCAAGATGGCGCGGTTCAATAGGGCTTCACTTTAGATTTCGAATCCTGGGGGCTTGGTAAAAACCCGTCTAAATCAGTACGCCAAGTTGAGAGGTGTCTTACAAAAGCGCGTAGAAAGGCGACTAAATATCCGCCCTTTTTGCTTGATAGATGGCGCTGTGGGGGGGGGGAGAGGGCGTATGCCTGAAATCGCGGAAAAGACCGTTTAAAAGAAGGCATACCTCAATGATAAATGAGGCCCCTGGTGTTGTGACTCAGTAGCTGTGTTCGGAATCGCTCCCTCGTTCCCTCACTCCCTATTCCCTATATAGGGTTCACTATGTAGTGAACTACCTAGGGAATGGTTTAAGGAGTATTCGGACACTACACCGAACGTCACAAAAATGCGTCAGTCATTCGTGTGATGCAAGCGGATGCGCCCAGTATCGTGTAAACAAACAAGTCTAACAGGGAGCATTCACGCTGCAGGTTGAGATGTACTCACTCAGGTAGTATCGGATTTGCTTTTGTGTGTTCATTTTGAATGTTAAATCCCAAATAAAGTGTTGAAATTTAAATTCTAATCATGTGCATGTGTGGTTTTTCTACTTTGGTCCTGTCTGTTAATTGCAAGATGTAACGTTGGCTATAGCCGCGCTACCTAGCTAGCTATGAAGCGCACGATCAAGTAACATGTTTACAAACATTAAATGTTTACGATTTAGCTCCGCAAACTAGAGTTCCTTCAGTTTATACACGAAAGTTGCCGCCGCCATCCTCCGTTCACAGCCCTCTTCGCGAGACAACTCAACTGCATTGCATTGTGGTATACCGGAGAAAATGTAGGGTATATGCACTGTACCCTGGAAATCAAGGTGACTTGTGGGTAATAAATAGTGGACTATATAGGGAACGAAAATTTCGTGGAGAATTCGGACACTACAAATAAAATGGCTGACGCCCTATATAGTGCACTATATAGTGAATAGGGAGCGATTCCGAACACAGCTAGTCTCTAGAAATGTTTTGGACGAGTTGCCGACAGTTTGCGCATCTGGCCACCAGGGGGGGCAGTGCCCCCCCTTGCCCCAGCCAATCTGCACGCCTGCTGCAGCAGCATTTGCGTCAGCAGCATTTGATACGGTAGACCACCAGATCCTCCTTTCCACCCTCGAGGAGAAAGGCGTCGCTGGCTCTGCACGCTCCCTGTTTGCATCCTACCTGACGGGCCACTCCTACCAGGTGACATGGAGAGGGTCGATGTCGGAACCGCGTAGTCTGACTACGGGGGTTCTACAAAGGTCTGTCCTGGGTCCTCTCCTTTTCCCCCTATATATTTCATCTCTGGGCTCTGTCATTCACTCGCATGGCTTCTCCTATCACTGCCGATGACACCCAACTGGTCCTGTCATTTCCCTCTTCTGATACATAAGTGGAAACACGCATAGCAGGGTGCTTGGCTGACATCTCGGAGTGGATGACAACACATCACCTCCAGCTCAATCTGGACAAGACTGAGGTGCTGTTCCTCCCGGGGAAGGAAGTTGGGAAAATTGTCAGAGTTTTTTAGGATTAGAAGCAGAGGTTAGAATTTTGGAGCATCCCTGCACCAGAACCTGGCCATCACCATTGAAGACACAGTGGTGACGCCGACTCAGACTGCAAATAATCTGGGTGTGACCCTGGACGACCAATTGTCGCTCTCAGCACATATCACATCCGTCACACGGTCCTGCAGATTCATGCTCTACAACATCAGGAGGATTTCCTCACTGATGAAATGGTGCAGGTGCTATTCTAGGCCCTGGTCATCTCTCGCCTGGACTACTGCAACTCCCTCCTTTCTGGGACCCCGGCATCAGACATTAAACCCATGGAACTTGTCCAGAAAGCTGCTGCTTGCCTGGTGTTCAACCACCCCAAGTTCTCCCACACAACTTCCCTTCTCCGTTCCCTACACTGTCTCCCTGTAGTGGCTTACATCCAGTTTTAAAATCGGGCACTAGCCTACAGGGCAATGAAAGGAGCACCCCCCCTCCTACCTCCAGGCCATGGTCAAACCCTACACCCCATCCCGACTGCTACACTCTTGTGAATGAATTTCAAGTCTCAACAAAGTGTTTTGTTTTCCCCCTGGACTGTTATTCTAAACTTTGTAGTTCGTTCTCATTGATCAGTCTGTTAGAACTATAAATCCCTCCCTGTGTGACATCACTTCCCTGTCTTCCCCCTGAAACTGTCACTTCCTCTTTCTTTGTATAAGCTATCGACCTCTCCTCACGTTCTTCACTATTGCCTGGAATCACTTCCGGTGCGAGGGTCCGACTCTGCAGAATCGTAACATAGAATAAACTATTGTACTTTGTTTAAAACCAGCTTGAGCGACCACTCAGCGTGTTCTTTGACAATCTAACTAAACAAGGATAAAAATCCTTTCACAATATGGCGACGAAAATGCTCTAATGGGAACGACTGTTGGTCTTTCGGTTTGTTTTGGGCTGAATTCACGGACGCGTGACGTGCTTTTCTCAAAGGACGGGGGGAGTTCAATCTCGGGGACACACATCTAGCTGGTGCGGTTTTTCCCCCGAGACCCGAATCAGCCTGGAACTTGCTGAGAGTCTGGTACGTTGTTTGAACCTAGTTAAGAGTGGTCCCTTTGTTTGTTCAGCTGTGTGATAACTTAGACAATAGTGTTTATTCGAGCCGGTGTTGCGCACACGTGTCCTGGGTAGAAAGTCGGTTTTTGAGCCGCATGCTCGCTTGACCTATATACCAGGGTTGGTTTTGTAAGCGTGCATTTTTGAGAACGGGTGTGTTTAGTACTACACAACGTCTCACTTTTGGAAAGCCTGCTCTTTTGATTGTTTTGGGATCCGCGTTGTGGGGGGTTGCCGCGGCGCGTGAGAGCTTGTTGTCTTAGGCTCGTTATTTTTATTTATTTCTGTTTACTCCTGTTGTGAAGGAGCACGACAGGAAGATGGCTGTTTCAATTCTAAAGATTATTTGGAATCCCCGGGGGGGTTAGCTAGGTAGTCGTACCTACGACGTAATCCTTAATTTGTTTCGTTTTGTTTGTATACTTGGATGTGTGTTTGTGCTGCGTTTTTGTGTTTCATGTGAAGCTGAGGCTTCTTAAGATATTGGTCCATTGTATGTTTGAGTCTACGCCAAGGTAGATCTGTTTTTGTTTTGGGATTTGAGGTCCTGTTTTACTGTTAAACCCATGGTTATGCTGGGTGTTTTGGGGTTATGCTGGGTTTTGGGTTGTGTACATTTGTGATTGATTTTCGTGCTAGCTGCATTCTAGCTAGGCTACTGTTCTTGTTCTGCTCCAAACTAGCTACAAACTAGCTATCTTCTCTGTTCTATTGTTGCAATGTGCTAGCTGCCTCATCCACATGTTGATTAGCCCAAGTGTTAGTTAGTTCTTCTACCCTCTGTGCACACGTGGTTAACTTCCTGTTTTGCTGCTTGTGTGAAAAAAAAAAGAGAGACTTCCTGTTCCTATTCTTCTTGAGGGTCAACCAATTTGGATTCTGAAGTCTGCCATTTTGAAAAAAAAAAATATATAACAGGATAAAAAAACAAAACAAGTATCTCTCAGCACAGCAGTAATTTGGTTGACTGAACGTGTTTAGTTTTTTTTCTGTAACTTTTTATTACATTGTTTGTTCTCATATTTTCTTTTAAAATGGGAGCTACTTTTAGTACACGAAAGCATGTGTGTGAGAATAGTGAAGGGACAGATAGGCCCCCTTCCTGTTCTGACCTCCTATCCAAACAAGAGTTTTGTTGTTTCAGGCCACGTCCCTTGTTAAGCAGATGTAAACTGTTTCAACCAACCCCCAATCCTGGCCCCCTCCTTGTTCTGACACCTATCCAAACAAGAGTTTTGTTGTTTCAGGCCACGTCCGTTCCTGTCCAAACGTCCCTTCCTGTTCAACCAACTGTCACCTCTATGCCTGCTACATCTCAGATAACACCCTTACCGTTAACTGGTACTATTTTTGGAACCCCCTTACCCCAAACAAGGATGTCTGAAATAACGGCCCCCCTAGGTTATTACTCTTCGGACACACCTCCCTCTGGTTCCTCTTCCATTGACCATAGGGTTACTTCTCCTGTTTTATACCCTCCTGCTGTGTCTCACGCTCCAATTGGTCTCTCTGTGACCCCATGTCACCATTTTGACACTTCAGTGTCTCTGCCCCATCCCTTTGTTTCTGCTTCTAACTCACAAGTTGACCGTCCAGGTTCTGCTGATTCTGTTGACTTGCCAATAATCCGTCTGCTAAGTGAGCAATGTGAAGCTGAGATAAGAAGGGACTCGGTGAGACTACGAGCTGCACAGTGTAGGTATTTCAACAACATCACTCGCACTAAGCAACTACCGATGGGGGTACAGAAAAAACAAGATGGAGGCTATAGAGATAATCAGAGATATTCACAACAAAACAGCAGGGTTTACAAATCTAATCAGCATTGTCATCACTGTGGCCGCAAAGGGCATTACCGGAGGGAATGTAGACAATACGCTAAATTTCAAAAGTCTTTTGTTAATACTCCACAGGGTGGTGGATTCTGACTAGATAAGATAGATATTTCAGTAGGGAAAGTCTAGGGAGAGTGAGAGTGTACGTGACACGGGGGGGGGGGGGGGGGGGGAGGGTAAAGGTAAGAAAAGAAAAAAACATTCATATTTGCCAATATCTTAGTCTTATACATATTGTCTGACAACCCAATTTTGAGAATTTTGTTTTGTTTAAGATTTCATGTTTTACTGATTTCAGATGCACATTCATTGGTTTTGAGTTTTACAGAGAATTGACGTTCCTGGACTACCGGATAAATGCCAAACCGGTTGGAACCGCAAGTATTTTAATAATTTGAAATGACTGCCACTTAAAGTTGTGTTAGATGATGCTAACTTCAAACTCAATTCACTGTATTGTCATGTTAACTTAATATGCTCAGATCTGTTTTGCAAACTAGTTTTCGGAGGTGTGACTCCAACGGGATTGATATCATCCAGCCCTTAGAGGGTTTAACTAATTGGACATATTCTTGAAAAAAAAAAAAAAAAAGACATCACTCCAATTTATCAAAACTGCGTTCTATGATTTATTTTGTTATGTTTATGTGCCTCCGGCGCATGATTTCTAAGAATTGGTGTTACCCACAAGAGTGGTGAGAAATTGAAATGTCTTTTATTTTGTCTGTCTTTCATTTTGTCTGTCTTTTATTTTGTCTGTCTTTTATTGTATGTAAACTGCCCATGCAGCTCTGTCTGTGCATCTGATGGCCCACAGAGACAGCTGCATGGTAAAACAAATGTGTAATGTATTATTTCTGAAGTTTGTTTACAGAGTAGACACAGGCACGGGATGAGAGATGGAGGCTGCTCCAAGAATTGGATACAACCGGGGTAACCGACTTCCCATTTAGATGGGCTGACACCTTGGTTCGTGGGGACGCTGGTCAAACGCCTCACCCCCACGTTGCCCAACTGACTGTGGGTAAGAGATAGATATGATCTAGGCTAAATTTAAGAATAGTAACCAAGCGGTTGTCAGACCCAAGGAACCATCACGTCCTAAGCGTGCTCATAACTCTCTGTCCTCAAACACAGAAATGTGGGTATTTGAAATTGAGCTCAACTTATAACACCCCTAGTGTTCTTTTGAGAGCGGTTTAGATAAATTATATTTGTTCATGGTTTGAGAACCCCATATGAAGCTATTCATTTATTGTTTTTGGTTTGAGTAATGCATTTTTTCCATTTGTTCACCCTGATTTAAGGGAATTTTTGTTTTTACCATTAGAGGGCGCTGTTTTACATAATGTGTTGGCGCTCCCCTTTTTAAATGATTATTTTGAATAACAATTTCTTGTTAGAAACAAGGACTCATGGTTTGATGATACGAATATGTTGTTTTATTTTAGGAAATGGCCATAGAATTTCTAAGAACTAAATCTAATTGGTGCGTGAGCAGGTTAATTACCTTGGTCACTTAATAATGATAAATAAACAAATGCACTGCTTGGGACTAGACTACTGCAGAGTCTATCCCTGATTTAGCAGACATAACCCTCATTAGACAAAATCTAGCTCCACTTGACAAGATTACATGGACTGACGAGCCCGACTGGTTTTAACAATGAATAATGCACCCGGTTTAAGTATTTCTGACTAAAAAGACTTGACTCTGTTAAAAGGACTTGGGTCCTACTTGAAACCAGTGGCAGCTACCACTAGTGCTGTTTTAGACCTAGTAGCACTGCGCAAGCGATTTTGTCCATGTCCGGCATGTTGTGTCTATTCATCTTTTACATCGCACCTACACACAGCGTGGCTGCTGCTTTAATAAGAATGAACTGTTGACCGTACATTTCAAAGATGCACTGTTCTTAACTCTGCTTCCTCCTCCAGAAGGCAGAGAGACATGACTCAACATATTGAACGAGATCAATTAAGCCACGCTCAAACCTCTCAGATATTCTCCTCTCACTCTGATTTTGAATGAATGCTCATTTCATAGTTAGCATAACCTATACTGCATATTCCATGCTTTCATTATGTTTTCAAATTAGCACACTGACCAGATCATGTTTCAAAAAAGAGGGGGAGTAAAGGATGTTATCAAGTTAACTGGTTGTTGCTAATGAAACAGACTAGTAGTAGTAGTGAAGAAGGTAATGAAGAAGTTGGATTGAAGGTAGTGAGGAAGTTGAATTGAAGGTAGTGAGGAGGTTGAATTGAAGGAAATTAGAAAGTAGTTGAAAGAACAAGATGCAGAGCTGAAGAAGAAACTTAATGTGTAATATTTTAAGATGGTGGCAAAGGCCAAGCTCCTATTGAAACCTCTGATCCTGTGTCCATAGGTAGTATGGCTGCTAACTCCGCTGCTAAAAGCTGCGGTGATATCCTGTTTTGTCTATGCTGTCTCTCATCTGTGGATTCACAGGTCTCTGCCGACCTGAGAGAGCCGACCTGCATCATTTCCAACCAGGCCAATGGGTTGTGAGCAGAGACCTGAAACCAGAGTGCCCGTTGGCTGGGCCCGTACCAGTTCCTGCTGCTAACCCAGACGTAGCAGAGAGGACTTTGTGGGTACACGCCAGCCACTGCAGGCTGGTTCCAAACCAGGACGAGGCACCCGGCCCGAGGATTCAACAACCAAGATGCAATATCCTGTGTCACCACCAGGGCGAAAGCTCACTCTCTGGTCTCCTCAGATGAGAAATCAGACAAAGAATAATGCACTACTTTTCCTCATTGCTGTCAGGATGACAACTCTGACCACCACTCCAGCAAAACACAATCATGGGCCACCACACTGTGGCTTCCTCTGAGGAGGAGCTATTGAAAGAAGTGACCTTGCCTGTCACCTCCTTCCCAGGATCGTTATGGCAACATGGACAAGCGTTTGTCCTATTTGAATGTTGCACTCCACTTGACTGTTGGGTCTATACGGTAGACGAAGATGAATGGAAAATACTACATTCTACATATATAAGATTTGAAAGCAACAGAGATTTCCAGGTTATACGGTTGAAACTGTGACTGGAGTTTAGTTTAGAGTGTGTATAGAAGTATTGAAAATTCATAATTATAAAGTTGATCTTTGTAGAGCTGTTCCAGACTATTCTCAGGGGACTGTGTTTAACTGTGTTTAACTGCCCTGCACCTTACTACATCAACCAAGTATTAAAATGAAGCCTAACAGAATTGCATCCACAGGGCTGAACTTGAAAAGCGAGTTAAACAATTTGAAGTGACCTCTTCAATATATCACAGCATGTATTAATATTTTCAGATACAACACATAGATTAGGACAAATTAATGTTTTAAGCGATTTATGAGATGTGAAATTAAGGTTCAGAGAGCCATTCCAATTGACGTATTTTTGAGCTATAGGGAAATAGCGTATTCAACTTTAAATTGCAACAGTGTCATGGATTATTATGGATCATATGGTTATCTTGCTCATGTAATTTCCAGGATTAAGAAGATTGATCACACTCAAATGCAGGGAATTCATCAGCAATCAAACTAGACACCATAGAGCTGTCTCGAATTTTCAATTTAGTTTCAGTATATTATTTCTCTCATGAACGCATGACACATGATCGCACAATACCAAGTAATTTCAGCCTTAGCTACAGAAGTAAATTACATGGAAAAGATTGTGCTACAAAATAGACTTCCCTTACAGATAATACTGGCTATATCTGCTGTTCGGTTAGTTCAGATCCAAATGCTACATTGAGTTCCATGAAGCAAACGATAAAGGTATTCAGATCTTAGATAAGGTTCCTAAATGGAATGCTTTTGCAAGTCCTGGATATTCTCAAATATGTGTGTTTTCAGTTGTATGTATGTTCTTCATCGGTATTATTTTTTTTAAATATTCTTAAGTGTATGTTTAAATGCTGTTCCAGATATGCCTATGCTGCCTAAATAATGATAGAAAAAGTTAAATTTACTATTAATTCAATTCAAGATCTTAATGATGTCTGTGCCATTGACATTGACTATTTTGGAATATTTTGATACATAATCTGTTGGTTCTAATTTGAATTTAAGGGTTTTCCTCTAAAACAAAGAGGTTTTTTCCCACTCAGTCATGAATATATGATGTCTTAGATTAATAATCATGTTATCTTTTTACCTTGCTTATGCCAAATTAAGGTGAGGAGTTTTGGTATGTGATTGCATATGAGAAGAAAATGATCTTGGTGTGTTAAATAACTTTGAGTTTGTTAAATCTTTATTATGCTCCACCTAGTGGAGAAATAGATTGCTTCCTTTCCATATGTGTAGAATAGGGTTTTTGCCAAAGATGTTGGATTATTTTTATGATAGGCCTATTTTATAATTTGATTTCACATTGTTGATTCTTTCATTTCTATTATAGTTGTGGATATTTAATCCACAAAGTGGGGAATTGTGAATGAATTTCAAGTCTCAACAAAGTGTTTTGTTTTCCCCCTGGACTGTTATTCTAAACTTTGTAGTTCGTTCTCATTGATCAGTCTGTTAGAACTACAAATCCCTCCCTGTGTGACATCACTTCCCTGTCTTCCCCCTGAAACTGTCACTTCCTCTTTCTTTGTATAAGCTATCGACCTCTCCTCACGTTCTTCACTCTTGCCTGGAATCACTTCCGGTGCGAGGGTCCGACTCTGCAGAATCGTAACATAGAATAAACTATTGTACTTTGTTTAAAACCAGCTTGAGCGACCACTCAGCGTGTTCTTTGACAATCTAACTAAACAAGGATAAAAATCCTTTCACACTCTGCTACCCCGGGGCGACTGGTTGCCCCGTCACTCCGAGGCCCTTATGGTCGATCAACACCGTCACGGCTCTTCTCTGTCATGGCCCCGCAGTGGTGGAACAAACTGCCCACTGACGTCAGGACAGCAGAGTCGCTGCCCATCTTTTGTCACAGGCTCAAAACTCACCTCTTCAATAAATACTACAACGATCCTCCCTCTTAAGCACCTATTGTATTTTAGATTGCTATTCTTGCACTTTGCCTTCAGCACTTGATTATGCTCTTAGTCACTTGTTTTAGAAAGGAGATGCACTTGTGAGTTCTGGAAAGTTGTAATACATTGGCTTTTCCTACGTTAAATGCAATTATTGTTAGTCTCTTTGGATAAAAGTGTCTGCTAAATGACTGTAATGTAATATAATGTATTGTAATGTATTAAAACTATTAAATGCTCAATGCCATGAGATGGGTTTCAATGACACTGCTTGTCTCTAGATAATCTAGATTTTATTGGTTAGTGGGTCACCAAACATCTATCTTTAGTTCAAGTGATGTTGTAATCTCTTGGGTGTTATGTAACTCAAGTTTTTAAGCAAAACCAATTTACAAAGCTGATAATTCTCCATCAATCAACAACATTATGGGTAAGTCGTAAATGAGGCTCTACGTCCAAAATTCCAAACTATTTGCTAATTTTCAACAATTTAATATATGTCTTTGGAAATATCAATCAGAATAAGCATTCTAGCATGCCTCTATACCCCTCTGTTGGCCACGAGATCAGATTGAGCAGATTGAGCGTTTTTTCATATGCAAATGAGCTCAGCTAAGAGCAAGTTGGCAGGCTAGAGGACGAGGGCTGTTGATGGCGCTATGCTATCTCAAATATAGCTGGCTAGCCTGGACTCGTTGCCACACTCGATGCCACTGTGACAAATTTCATTGTCCTCTCTCCCTGACTAAACATGATAGTGCCCATGTTATCTCCACGGTTGCGGACACTGTTCGACTACAAACAATAAAAGCTAGATTCTGTAGGCCGAGGGGAATCGAATGATGTCCACTATTTAACATTTGATCATTTTTAATGACCGCTCGATGAACTAGAAGTCTACCAATTTCATTCCACTAACGTTACTCTAACACAGTGGTTCTTAACCTGGGTTCGATCGAACCCCAGGGGTTCGGTGAGTCTGTCTCAGGGGTTCGGCGGAGGTCAAGACACACACCCGACTCATGATTCGTGATGACACGCCCCGCTTGGCCATCATTGGCTGCAGGTGATCACGCTACATCGCTTGGCCTATCTGTGCTGCAGGGAATTTGGTGCGCTCAGTAGTCGACTTGTGACTGTCGTGATGGTACGTCGTGTGATTGTGAAAGGAACAGACTTTGTTGCGAAAATGACATGAGAGTGGCACTTGCCAAGGTGAAGCCGCGCATTTCTGAACTGGTCTCTGAAAGGCAACAGCAGAAGTCACACTGACTGCAGTAAATATTCATTATTATGTTTTTGTGTGAAAATCATGTTTGGATGGTTTTGTTCTTTGAACACAGTGATGTTGATGCACGGTTCATTTTGTGCACCAGTAAAATATATACCTATGTTTTGAATTTGAAAAAATCATATTTTATTTTTCCAATTAAGAAGGGTTCGGTGAATGCGCATATGAAACTGGTGGGGTTCAGTACCTCCAACAAGGTTAAGAACCACTGCTCTAACATATAATGAGACGAGCATCCGAGTTGCAGCAAAGGGTGAGTGTGTTAGCTAGCTAGCGTTAGTACTATATGCAAACAAACACACAGCATAATTACTTACCGTTTCTGCATATTTTTCATGGACAGTTGGCATTGCTTGATCATTCAGAAAGAGTTTATCTGAAAATCCTGCATTGTACTGACCCAGGTGGGAAAAGCAATCGGGCAAAAAAATGGCTAGCACACACTGCCAGTGTTTTGTTTATCCACTCAGCTCTTCTGTCCTTTGAGCTTGGGAGACCATCTGTACATCCAAGAACAGAGCATTTTCCGTGCGAAGACATTATGCTAGCCAGCGGGACCTGTAAATAATGACAGCCTTTATAGCCAGGTAAACAAATGCTGTGACGTAATTTGACACGGGAGATTTGAATGTCTTGCTGGGACTGACTTTTTTTCTAATGTTTTCATTTCAGCTGATCACAACAAAATGACTGTTGTTTCACTTCATATTTTGTGTTAGTAGGCCCATCAGAGACTCATGTATATGCAAAAACAATGAAAACTTTTGTTTTGCAAATGTGGACCCCATTAAGACTGTTCTGACTGTGCTTAATTATTACCACAGAAAAACATCTTTATTTTTTCTCAATGAGTCGCCCAGAAGCCCCTCACTCTACCAAGATGATCTCTGCCGTTCTGCCTCTCAGAGATTATAACGTCCTTAGCCACATGCACATCAGCATCGTATCTGTCACTCTAAACATATGCTAATAGCTCCTTTCCCCATGCTTTCTAATTATTAAACAGAAAGAGAGAAAGAGAGAGAGAGAGAGACTATGAAGATCATTCAATCACTCACATACTCACACAAATACACACACACTGAAATGAAATCATGGAAAACCATTGTGCTTTTCATTGCTGAGAAGTTTATTCACTTCAAAAAGGCAAGGCACAAGGTTAAGAAAGACTTTACATATTGTTGTCATGTGTAGGGCCAGAGGTCAGAAATACATAGGTTGTCATTGCAAAGCTGTGGGAGAGCAGGTTGGGGGGTGGGGGGGGGGACGGGGGTGAGGTTAAAGCACAAGCAGAGGTAACAGGGTCCTTCAGGCCTAGCCGAACTCTATGTCCTTGGTGGCACCAGTGATGGTGACGGTTTGCTCCAGCATGTCTCGCTCCAGAATATCCTCCTTAGTTCTGACAGTTCTGATGAGCATGGTGTTCTTCTCGGTTACCTCCGCTGCCTACTCCTGGTAGTCAGTGACGATGGCACCACCGTTTGCGATGCCATTGCTACCTGTGCCGTTTCCACCTGCGCCATTGCTATCTCCTCCATTTCCACCAGCTTTGTTATTAATGCACCATTGCTTACCCCAGTGCCACTGCTACCACCACGATTACCAGAGGCACCCTTAACACCTACCCTATTGCTACTGTACCAACCCCATTGTTACTGTACCTACTCCATTGCTACCTACTCCATTGTTACCTTCTACATTGCTACCTACTCCATTGCTACCTACCCCATTGTTACCTACATCATTGTTACCACGCCACTACCCATGCCTCTACTCACACCTCTGTCGAAGCCCCCAGCCCTACCACCAGCATCTCATATAGCCATGCCAACACTCACACTAGCACTAACGGCACTCATGCTGCTGCTCATCAGTGACAAGTTCGGCATCATGCCGGTGAGCCTGGAGTCTTCTCCCTCAATCAACTTCCTGTAGGTTATGATTTCTATCTCGAGAGACATCTTGACATTCAGAAGTTCCTGGTACTCACGCAAAAGTAGAGCCATTTTCGACTTAGTGGTCTGCAGCTCAAACTTCAGAGCCTCAATTCTAGCCTCAAGCTCTTCCAGTTCTTTCTTGTGCCTTTCTTGGACCTCGCGGATCTGGGCTTCAAGGGTGTAATTCTTGGTCTTCAGAGCCTCCAGGTCATGCTCTTTGTTCTGGATGTCCTTTTTGGCACTATTAATTTCTTCTCTTATGCTTCGAACCTGCTCCACACTTTTTGTTGACTTGCTGGTCAGGTCTTCAAACTTAGAGCTGTACCAGGTATCCATCTCCTGTAAATTTTTGGCTGCTATGTCATCATACTGAGTTTGAATTTGTTTGAGAGCTGTGGAGAGGTCGGGGAGAGTGAAGGCACTCTGGGAAGTAGTAAGGAGAGAGTAGATCTGCTTCATCAACTCTTCGATTTCCTGTTTCTGGACCCTCTGCAGGAACTTGATCTCCACCTCCAACTGCTCCAGCTGTTTCTCCAATGCGATGCGTGCGGAGGTGGCCGCATCCACATCCGGACGGAACACTTCCAAGTCCATCTCGGCCTGCTTCCTATGCTCAAATGCTTCCTCATATTTGTCCTTTAAAATCTCCAGTTGCCCGGCCATGGCCTCCTTAGCAGCTACAGCCAAGTCTCGCTGGACCTTCATTTGATCTGCAACCCTGATCAGATCCTTCAGCTGCTCCTCATACAGCCTGCGCAGGCCAGTGGAATTCAGGATCCTGCTCTTCAAGGCCTCGATCTCCGACTCCATCAGCTTGTTGTGCTGCTCCAGGGACCTGACCTTCTCAATGTAAGCAGCCAGTCTATCGTTGAGCAAAACCATCTCTTTGCGCTCGCTGCTACGTGTGCTCAGGAACTCTTGGTTTTCGGCGGCGGCGACGTCCAGGTTAATTGGAGCCTCCATTCCGTAACCGACACACAGAGATCCAGAATTTACACCGGCTATGGGGAGTGTGCGGGTAGACATGATGGTCCTCCGGCCCCTGCTCCCAGCACGCACACTGCTGGCTCCAGTAGCGGAGTAGCTGGCAGACCGATGGTGAGCATCTCTTCTAATGGGCGACGGGCTGGACACCCTGACCTGTACAGCCACGCTGCCGGCATCCTCAAAGTGGCGGCGGTAAGAAGAAATTCTCTCCAGACTGTGACTCATGATGCCGACAACTCTCGTCTAAGCTCTGGTAAAATCTTCACTTTGAGACCTGTGACTGGCTCTGCACTTCTGCTTTCCAATGTCCATCCCCAGGCCTTTTATACCCAGGCAGTGTGAGGCTGGCTCATCCCTATACATGACAAAACACCCCTGGAATCTTAACCTCTACATCATCAAGGGCCTGACCTGCCATGCAGATATCTGGCAGGAACCTGTGAAAAGTTGCAATAGCACTACTATGAAAGTGTGATCCAGTAAGACACAGCAGGAAACACATATTGTAAATGTACTGTACTAGCTGTACTTAATAAGCATGGATTCCCCTTGGCAAACCAAAGATCAATCAATTAATGTTCTCTCTTGAAAAGTAGGAACCACAGGAGTGAGGTCGTAAGGTAAATCATGTAAATCTGACCTTGATGTCATGCATTCTATTGGTCTCAGGCAGTGGCATGTTTTCAGGGTGTGGTTTTTCATTTCTGTAGACATTGATTGATAGAATGGAAGCTTATGTCCATTTACCTCAGACTTTACATACATGTGGGATGTGGGTTGATATATGGAAGATATCTCTGTAATGTGAAGTATGCAAATTACTGTTCATTCATCACCTAATAAAATTGCATTATGACACTCGCAGATACTTGTTTGTGCAGCAAGGATTCTAGTTAAATGTTGAGGGAAAGATGAATGTCCATGTATTCATTCTTATACTTGCATTCAACATGGTATTGTAGTTAAAATAATCGTACTGAGCCATGAAAATGTGAAATCTGTATCCATGTATCCTGCATTTTTACTTTCGCCCCAGCTACAATATAGCCTGGCTTCTCCAGACCCAATTCACAAAAATGCGAAGGGTCTGTAAATTTATTTTTGATTTCCAAGTGCCATTATCAACTGTCCGACCAAAATGTCTCTGGATGCAATTGGATAGACCTACAACCAATCAGAGCCACAGAATGTGGGTCTGTCATCGTATTATCTAGCAGGATTACATAAAAACTACCAGACCAATTTTCATGAAACTCGGTGGAGAGGTGTAGCATGGGCCAACTTAGAACCCATTAAATTTTTTGAAGCAGATCCAAGTCACAGGGTGGGTCCACGAGCAGTCCAAACACAGCCAACCATTCACCTCCATTCTTTTTTTGGCTCATTCATTGTCAATGGGGGAATTGAAACAGCCATATCTCGACATGGGCGACATGGGAAGGTTACAGAGACACAGTGTTTGGACTGGCATAAAGCTATTGAAAAGTCCAACTCAGACCTGAGTTGGACTTTGTATCCAGAGTTGGAGATCTGTATCTCCTACAGAGAAGAGCCCCCACCACTGCCAAGGGGCTCTCATCTTATGCAGCAAACAGCACCAGCACCCCCTTTGTAGGCTACCCCCTTAATCAGGGCCCTGCTGCCACTAGTCGATCTGGCTGCCGGGAGTTTTAAAAGCTGTCTGCTATATTTCTGGTTCCTCACAAACTTCTTCTCACTCTCAACAACTCGACTCGTCTGCGTTGTGTTGTTCAAGGGACCCTACTTCACCCACACTGGGTCTCGACCCCTGATCATCTGACTCCCAACGGCTGTTCTAACCAGCTACGCCACTGAAAAGTTAGCTATGCTAGTGGAGTGAGTTTCTCCAACTCAACTGGGTTACACTCAACCCCCTAGACTCGACTCCAGATGGTCAAGCTGAGCTGGATATCCGAGTCACGGCACCAGAGTAACCATTCTCAACTCGTCTGCGTTGTTTTTTCCAAGGCACCCTACTTCACTTTAGCTACTGCTGTTTGTTCTGTCATATCTGTCTTTTTCTGAAATAGTGTTGTTTGTTGCTGCTTGTGTTGTAGACCATCGTGTCTGCTTGGCTATGGTAGTAATGACAGGCCTGGTCTACACATGGCTTCAGTGTGTAGACTATATGGCTGTGTGGCTGTATTGGGCATCCAACACCACTGAATGTCAAATTGTGTATTAATTTGTCTTCTATCCTTGGTTGCCTGCTAGTGTAGTCCACCTTTCAACTACCTGGCAAAACCTACCTGGCAATTATTAGGGTTGGGTGGTGTAGATGGGACCCACAAGCAGACAGCAGGCAGGTAAAGCAGGTTCAAAAAGGTTTTAATTCCAAAAAGGCAAAAATAAACAGAGGAACACTGGGGAGCAATGCGCTAACATACACAATGAACAGACAGAGAACCAAGGAAACAGGGGGGCATATATACTCTGGGAGAACAATTAAGGAACAACGTACAGGTGTGCAACAAGACATAACCAGACACAGGTGCAGACAATCACCCAAAAAAGGACAAGGAGGGATTCCAAGCAAGACACCAAAACAAGGATAGAGGGAACTAGGACATAAGTTAAGGGAACAGGGAACAAATCTGGGACTGGAAATGGGACTGGGCAGGAAACTAGGGGAAACCAGGAGGGGGAGGTAAAGGGGCCCAGAGAACTAAAAGGAGGGACTGAGGGGACTAGAACTAGGGACAGGGAGTGGAGAGGGATTGGAGTGAATGGGACTAGTGGGGAACTGGTGGCTAGAGCTGGGGCAGGGAGGACACCAACCAACATAGAAGACAAGACAAGAGGCAGAACAAAACCTGGTGACAATGCAAACAATGTGTGCAAAAGTCTCTGGGGGGAGTGCAGGGGCAGTCACTGGGAGGGGAGGTGCTTATGGTCCAGGAGGGTCCAGGGGGCACAGGAGCTTTGGGGCAGTGGTCCAGGCCAGTAACAGGGGTTCAGAGTCCAGTGATCAGGGGGTGTATGGCCAGGACCATAACAGCAATAAACTGATTCAGATTCTTACTTTTTTATCCTTTATCTGACTGAGGTTTGAACAAACTATTGGTCAAACCCATGGCCCCGACCATGATTCTGAATTGCCTATCAGCAGTTGTGCTGCTTAAATATCAGCAGGTCACCGTTTAATGATAAAGCCATGGCACTGTCCATGGTGCTGAAATAGCACACCTCATTGCAATCCGCAGTTCTCCACATTCCGACCTTCCATCTCTGTATGTTTCCCCTTGGATCTGTCTTGCATCTCCATATATAAGGGTCCACTACAGGTCCACGCCCCTCTGCAATGAGCCGTCGGCTCCGCGCCTGACCTCCTCTGTCTCAAATCTCACACGGGGGAGTTATTGAGCGAAATGATGTTGTTGTTCTGTCAAATGACCCAAATTCAGACCTCATCAACTCCTTAGTGGTCCACCCACTTACATAGCACAGTAAGGGTAGGGCCTTCTCTGATGGAACACAGATGGTGGGACCCTCTCGAAAACGAGATGATTCATCTCAAGGGGTTTATCCCGTTACAATAAATTTTGATTATGGTGGCTCTCTAGAGAGAGAGAGAGAGAGAGAGAGAGAGAGAGAGAGTATGTGTGTGTGTATGTGTGTGTATGTGTGTGTGCACACGCACATGCGTTCGTGTGTGTGTGTGTGTATGAATGTCAGCTTACCTGTGTCCATGTGTGCACATTTATATTTATGTGTGTGTACGTTAACATAAAAAAAAACTAAAAAAACATCTGTTCTATTGTTTCCCACGCTCTTTCTGAGTCTGTGTGTCAGAGAGAGTCAGTATATGAGACTGTGTGTGAAGAACAAGACATCATAGTGAGGAGTAGGGGTTCATCTGCTAAGAAGTCAATGAGAGGATTTTAGCATATATTGCCTTGCGTCCTTCTCTTGTACTTCCTTTTAAGATGGCTGGGTGGGCTTGGGTGGTCTACACCATATTGGAGGCGTCGGTTGCTGTGGCATGTTGCCTGGGTAACGCGCTGGTGGTGTGTGCGGTGTGCGTCGGTGTCCGGAGTTCCCTCAGAGAGCCCACGTTCTGCTTCCTGGTTTCTTTGGCGGCGGACGACTTTCTGGTGGGCGTGGCCGCCGTGCCCCTGGCCGTGCTGTTGGACGGCTGGGTCTGTCTGACCCCTGAACTCTGCCTGCTGCTCAGCTGCGTGGTGCTGACCCAGGCCTCTGTGCTGTCGCTGCTGGCCATCGCAGTGGACCGTTACCTATGCGTGCACACACCCCTCAGGTGAGATACCTGCATGCCCACACACACACACACACACACACACACACACACACACACACGCCTACCTAGCTCCTACACCACTAATATGTTTGGTACAGTTGCTTGTGTGTTGCTTATGATGAACATTTCTGTAAGTAGTCTCTCTCTCTCTCTCTCTCTTCTGTTCCTTTCCTTTCTCAGGTACAAAGACATGGCCGCTCAGAGGAGTTTGTGGGTTGCCATTGTCCTCTGCTGGGCTGTCTCCTGTCTTCTGGGATTCACCCCTCTATTCGGCTGGAACAACTACACCAACCTGGCAACCCATGCTGCCAACACCACCACCACCACGTCTACCTCTTCCCTCACCTCCCCCACCCTTCCCCCCTGCACCTTCCTCTCTGTGGTCTCCCTCCCCTTGATGGTCTATTTCAACTTCCTGGGCTGTGTTCTGGCGCCCCTGCTGGTCATGACCCTGCTGTACGCCCGCGTCTTCTGGAGCCTACAGCGGCGTCTGTGGGACAGCCTTCCCCAGGCTAGGGCCTCCCTGCTCAGGGAGAGGAGGCTGGCGGGCTCCCTGGCCCTGCTGCTGTTTGCCGGCTGCTGGATGCCCCTGCACCTGATGAACTGCCTGCTGCTGTTCCGCGGTCCCCAGGCCGTCCCACAGGTGGCGCTGTACACAGGCAGGTAACATTCACAGTACCTGCTGGCACAGACGGTTGGTGGAGGAGTGTGATGGATTTGATGACAGAATATTAAAGAAAAAATACCAGTACTGTAAATATCAACAATCTCCCTTAAAGACAGACTACTGTAGTAGGTAGGTTGGCGTTTCTCTGTCTGTGGCACGATTATGTGGAGGAGCGGCTGCTGTATGAAGTTATCATTTGGCAGGTTGTGCTGATCAGGAACCTAGGCAATACAGTGTTGAGGGTTGTAATATTTTGGCCTGCAGCACAGTTATGATTTTATTAACGTAATGAGTAATTATGAATGATAACAAAGCGTCTTCCCCCATCTTGGATCACACACCCTCTCCCGGGACTTGCCAAGTTGCAGCAGAACACCAGTCGTATTTAGTATACCACCTAGCATCCGGTGTTGCTGGTGGTTATGTTGCCTACGTATTCACGACCATGTTAAATTTGAACTCCCACACTCTAAAAAATAATGGTCGCATATGCCGCCATTTTGGTTAGTCTCAAGCCCTGATGTGGGCTTTTGCCTCCCACAGGCACGCAAAGAAGTGTCATGTCAGTCCTATACCCACCCCTTAGTGTCATGACAGTGTCATGTCAATCTTATGCACTTACCTTAGTGTCATGACAATGTCATGTTAGTCTTATGCACTTCCCTTAGTGTCATGACAGTGTCATGTCAATATTATACACACCCCCTTAGTGTCATGACATGACATGTCAGTCCCCACCCCTTCAAATAAAGTGTTACCAACGTTAGTGATCACAATAGTAGGGTGTGGTTTAGGTGCAGCGCTACAGTTTGCTGTGTGGGTAACAGATTGAATCACTGATAGCCTATTTGTCGAACGGGTACTTTGCACTAGTCCTCAAGAATTCCAGAAAAATTACAGATTTTTGCAACCCTAAACACAACTAACCAATTTATTATGAACTTTTTTGATCTTAATATATACTTTTCATTTGACTGAACGATAACTAAGGCCATTCCATTGCACATCCTCAGGTATTCTGCTGTCCCATGCTAACTCGGCCATCAACCCAGTGGTCTATGCCTACCGCATCCCCAAGATCCAGCAGGCCTACGGCCATATATGGAGACGCTACGTGCAGGGGGCGGGCTGTTGCCACAGTGAGGAGCGTGGTGACAGGTCATTGACAGGCAGCGGAGCCAATCGCACAGTGGCGTGTGTTTCTGGCGTACGGATCACGCCCTAGGCAGCAGCAAGTGAAGAGTACCTCGGAAAGCTGTCTCCTAATACCTTTTTTCTATGACCATTCTGTCATTTTTGCTCTCCTGAACATTTTAATTAACTCTCCAACAATGTCAGTTCTGTGAAGGAGCACCGTGTGTGTTCTACTGATATTCCTTTGGCACCAGAATTCCTCTGAACCTCATTTTCCCTTTTGCCATTCTATTCCTCTCTGTCACTCCATGTTCTTCCCCTCTGATGCCACAAGAGGGCGCTCCTCACTAAGAGACTGTGTTCACTGGATCCTCGTCCTCTCAAAATCTTGACACATCAACATACAGATTCATTATTGGACAGACTTAGAGAAATTAATACTTCACAGAAGGAGACAATCAACACAATTGCACTCCGTTTGGAATTTATTCATTTTTTTTGTAATGTTTATTGCCTTGGACGGTATAAGAACAATGCTAATGGTGTTAATGTGCAATGCTAACACATTTTTACAGACTTACAACTGATTGACTTAATGTGACAATTAAATATACAGCCAATTGAAAAGAGGACAGGCTGTTATGTGTGTGTGTGTGTGTGTGTGTGTGTGTGTGTGTGTGTGTGTGTGTGTGTGTGTGTGTGTGTGTGAAAGAGAGAGAGAGAGAGAGAGAGAGTGCATACTTGGTGTGCATGTGCTGTGTGTTCACGTGTGTGTACATACACATATGCAGGTGTTTCACGTACATAGCCAACGCGTGTCTAACGATAAACCCGCTTGTGAGATAGGATCAGTGTGTCCTGCAGAACCATCATCATATCCAGTCTCATCCGGACAGTAGGTGGCGGTTGACGGTCGTCTAGTGAACTCCGCAGGGAAGGCAATAGACTGTATAGTTATCACCTGAGACGGGTGTGATCCCTCCCACCAAACTATACAACCTACTACCTCACCCTGCTAGAGTGCAAGGGAACAGCTCCCACCCACAGCTGAGAGCTCAGGAACATTGGGTCCTTAGTGGATTATGTAACCCGAGAGGCGTTGCCTTTGACGTTAACGGCCACAGAAACATCATCTATAGAGGCACGTGGATACGAGTATAGAGGCACCTAATCTTACGTGAGTGCTGGCCTCCGGACAAATGTAATCTATGAGATACAACACAGTATAAGCATTTCAAAATACATAATACTATTTGGTTGCAGACCAAAGATGGATTCAGTGTGCTTAGATCCGGCCCCAATTCGATCTAGCTTGATTGGGCGACTTGGCTGTCTGTCCGGGATGGCTGGTTGCTGGTTGGCTGACTCAGCTGTCTCCTTAGGAAAGACAGTAGATTGGATAGTTATCTCAGAGGGAGGTTCCACGCCCCCACAACTATTCAATCTACTACCTCAGCCCCAAGGACAGCAAACATCACACGACATCACTCCAGGTAATAAGCACCGGTGATACACCTGGAGGGATAGGGAGAGAGACAAAACAGAGAGAAGGTGGTTAGCTCAACTGTAGTTTGATTAGTGTCACACGTGGACTAGGTGAGCACAAAAGCTATTGTTTCGAGTGTAATAGTCAAACCAGACTGGAGTCAGCTAAGGAGGGGGTAGATTTCTGGATTGAGTATTTGATGTTAGGAGAGTCTTCTCTGCAACCGTACGGTGTGCCCAAACTCGACTCCCCCCCCCCCCCAGAGTTGAATGTGGCATTTTACAAGGTCTTTCCTCTCCGTCTTTCTCCTCAGCCTCTGCTTGAATCGGCCCTTGGAAACGGTTCAAAACCAGGACTTTAGCGCTTAGCAACTGTGGTCTCCGCCTGCCAAAACGTTGGGAAATGTTTAACACCTCGATAGAGAGAGGAAGACCCTGAAAGAGACGTACACACACACACACACGTCGGTATGTCCTTTCCGAATCTGGCACAAGACAAGACACAACGTAAAATTGAGAACACCAAAATCGAAAATCCACATAAATGCACCGACAGAAAATGAACGGCGAGCAAAATCGCTAACGTGTGAAAGCCCGAGGAATAACTCACTGGCTTCCCCAGACTCTGGCATGTGATCGAGAGGCGGAGCAGAAAAAAAAGCTGCCGATTCTGTGCCAGGAATTTGTTTCCGTTTTTGCCAAAAAACTGAGCTCATTCCAGCAGGCTAGCCCTGAGCAGGCTGGCTGCTGTTTCCTCAGACGGAGGTACACACACGCACACACACACACACACACACACACACACACACACAGATGCCTGCAAATATGGCTGCCACCAGCTGCCTCCGATTGAACACAAAGCTGGGATTCTGCTCCCTAAACAAAACAGGGAAACACAAAATGGCGCCCGTTGTGTCGGCCATTTTAGATGGGGATTTTAAACCAGTGTTAAGCACGTACCTGTCAGTTTCCCCAAAGCCTCCTCTAATGAGAAGCCTAGGTGTGTCTGTCTGCTGAGGAGAGTGACAGAGAAATGCCAGAGAGGGAGGGAGAGCCAACAGCAGCAAGCGAACTCACTCAAAATGGCGGGGATACGCCCTTTTGGCAAAAGACGACTTGCACTGTATCACAAGAACCGAACCATGCGGTACACTTAACCCTCACTGAGCAGTCAGCCACAAAATGGAATCAATACATGACATCAGAAATGAAAACACATTTACAAACTCCCACATGAGTCTCCCACACCACGGCTGCTGATGGAGCAAACAGGGAAACATATTTTGCTCTTAAAAAAAAGAAGAAAAAAAGGTCATAATAAGGTTGAGGATAATGTAATCTAACTCGAGTAAAACGGTTTCAAACCATCGATTACAATTTGATTCCAGTCGAACACAGCCCTGCATATCCAATGGTGAGTCTTTCGAGATACCAGCTGAAACGTCATCAGAACAGAGAGAGAGAGAGAGAGGAGATGGGGGGGGCATACCGAGGAAGAGGGGAGACTGCAAGTGTCTCCCCTGGCACAGCAATGGAAGGGGTTAATGAGTGTGCCAGACTAGATGCCAGGCCTGGAAGTGAGGGGCGGGGTGGTGTGTGTGTGTGTGTGTGTGTGGTGGGGGGGGGGTTCTACTTTGCATAAATTAGCATGAGAGGCACGGCCCCTAGAGACGTGGACCAGTCCCTCTTTAGCATGCAGAAGACCCCTCCTCTGATTGCACCAGACAGACAGACAAGGGGGGGGGGGGTTGGCACTGTGCCCAACTCTGCCACCATAGCCCTGCCAAATCTACACACACACACACACCATGGTTGGTTGCCAAGAGCTCTCGGTCGGGAGTAGCAATAGATATTGTCTGGACGTGGGCGTGCGAGATAGGGAGATGGAGGGAGGTTAAGTAAGGGGCAGGAGAGACAGAGAAGACAGAGAGGGCATTAAAGGGGAAAGTTGAATGTTTTAAGAATTCTTAGAAAAGCAAGTTTAAGCTGAAATATTTTGCCAATAGTTGGATAATTTATCACATTTACTGTTTACCATTTAGCTACGGAGCTAGAAGAAGAAGAAGAAGCCGTACCTCGCACTTTAACCCACACAGAAAGTGACTCATGCAAGCCAATTGTGCAGGTTTATTTTTAACACTTCTGTCTCTTGTCACTGGCCTTGTTGTATTTTTCTGGGCCGGTTCCAAACTGTGAAGCTATATTCCGTCATTCCATTCCAGCAGCAGGCGTGGACGGTCATGTGAGTAGCGTTATGATCTGGCCATCGCTTTGAGCTATCACTGATGCATAATCAGGACTCCACATACATACAAACACTGTATACACACGCTCTCTCAAACACACACATTATATACACACACACACACACACACACACACACACTCTCACACTGTACTACACACACTCTCTCAAACACATGCATTTGACATAAACCAGTGGAGAAGCTGCATGTGTGCATGTGCAAGATCATTCTATTTGCTAGAAAGTTGAACAAAGACCCAAGTCTTGTCCATATAGTAAGTCTAATTCCATCTCCCCCCAGGCCGAGCAGAGCAGGCAGCCTACTACAGTATGTCAGCGTAGAAATGTAATGTGTGATCAAATTGCTACTTTACACGTTGAATGAAAAGCAGCATTTGTAAAAAGGAAAAGCCTTGTGTCCTCAGCTGGCCCTGTGATATCTGTCTTCCCTCGTGGGCCGATCAGGAAATGTTTTTCTGTGCCTGATTTCCTGCTAATTCAGCCAACGATGACAACACCGCGCTGTAGCCCAGCTTTCCAAAACACCACACATCAGCGGTGTGAAACTGTGGTCACACGTCACATAACGCTCTCTCAGATACCAGCACACAGTGCATTTGTTTTTTTCCGAGACCCCATGTTCATTGTTTTTTGGCTTCATCCACAAACCACGAAGTACGTTCGATTTTTGTAGAGTAACCTGTCATGTATTTGAGGGGAGTACTTTTTGAGAATATTGCATTTACATTCTCTTCCCCTTGTAGTCAATCACATGCAGCATCAGGGCTATGCTAATGCTATGCTAAAAGGAGAGGTAGGTACGAGAACAGAAGGCGTCTTGCTGTATCTTGGTGAATATCAGGTTCACAATGCTACAACACTCTCATATTTTCACTGTTTGCAACCAAACCAGATGAGGAGTGTGTGAATAAAAACAACCATAAAAAACGTGTTCAGGTGCAAGACGTCACCCCTGATGTCTCCCAAACTATGCCACAAAGACACTCAGACGCTGATGACACACCGTCCCTCTGTTGCAGACACAAAATGGCTGCCTTACTGCATTAGTCTGCTAATGCAGGCATTATCAGCATATTATCGACATATCGTAATCATTATAAAGAGCTCTCTAGAATATGTTGTCGGATCACCCATGGAAACAGCACGCTTCTCTTGTTTCTCTCACTTTGTTTTCGTGGATCAAAAGCGGCATCGAAAGGCAGAGACACGTCGCTGAAACAATAGGCCTTAGCTCCTTCTCCTGCAGGCTCACAAGGATACGGCAATCAGCGGATTTACACCCCACCCAGTCCAAAAGAGGTAAACACACGAATCAATTACCAAAATCCCCCAACACGCACGCAGCGTGTTCCGTTGCCAAAAAATAACCGAAAAAGGAAGAAGAAGATGTTTTCTCCCGGAAGACAGAGGCAGGGAAATATCTATTGGATCGCCCCGGTCGGTCCGCGACAGAAGATGAATGCTTGGCACCGCCACAACCGTGGGGGAACCAGGCGATTGGTACAGGTTCTTGTGGGTCTCTCTCTCTCTCTCTCTCTCCCTCTCTCTCTCTGTCTGTCTCTGTCTCTCTCTCTCTGTCTCTGTCTCAGAGTCTGGTGCCAAGAAACGGGCAGCGTCTGTGTGCCAGGCAGAATTTCAATGAGGCGAGGAAGGCGGTGGCAAGCGTGAAAGGATGGGGGAAGATGGTGGTGGTGGGCAGAGGGAGGGGGGGGGCAGTTGGCAGGGGACGAATGCCACACAATCAATGGCACCTATGACGGATGCAGGCAATTAAAATCGTGAATTGAGACAATCATTTTTAACAATGGGGGGGTGGGGGCTCCCCCCCATCCTAACATGGGAGAGTAATATTGTCTGGTCATCTGTCTGTTGTGGAGGAGAATGGGGGGGCTTCTCATTAGTCTCAACTCTCGGTTGGCATTGCTTTTTCATGCCCTTCCCCAAGGATTGCCTGCTTTTTGCATTAGGAGTATGTGTGTGTGTGTGTGTGAGTGTGTGTGCTGAACTCATTCTTTACCTGCTTGTATCTCTCCTTGTATGTCCGCATGAATACACACACACTGATTCAGTGCTGAGAAGGAAGACAAATCTGTAAGTGCCTGATTTAATTAAACAACCGGAGACAGCAGGTGACACCAAAAAGCTCGTCTTGACTGACCAGCTCATTGTTGTAGTAGTGCTTACCTAAAACCTAACCACAAGTTGAATACCGAGCCCTAACCATTACCAACCACTACCCTAACCCTGCCATCTTAATGCCTAATCCTAACCTACATAATAACGACACAGAAAATCTAAAAAGTGACCCAAAATAAACACATTTTGTCAAAATAGGAAACAACATGTACCCTTCTGACACCATGGCCTGGTGTCAGAAGGGTACATGTTTAAATGATAATTGACAACATCTTGATGGTATCCTCTCATCTCCCTCATTCCAGTCCCAGAATGCCTGGTGGATATTGGCTCCTATCTAGTTGGTCTAGTAGGTTTGTGGTTGCCACGGTTTCTCAATACTGTTGCCTGGCATGTTCTCACTCTAAAACATGTCTCTGCTAGCCATGCGGGGTCATATCTCACTGCACTCACACACACACACACATACACACACACACACACATCTGAACACACACACATACTTGAACACACATACATACTAAAGTATTCACTTGAAGGTGCACACACACACACACAACACTATATAAACACACTCAACCTTCCTGACACCCATTTAAGTCTACCAAATAATTATAGTATGAACAATAAATGTAACGTGTGTGTGTGTGTTTGTGTGCAAACGTGTGAGTGTTTTTTAGAGTGTGCTAGGGTTAAACCGCCGCCTCCGCTTCCTGCTAGCCGAGCCACTTCCTGTTG
>NC_140236.1:9015288-9075288 GCF_949987555.1 Borostomias antarcticus | reverse complement strand
GAGAGAAAGAGGGAGGAGGGGGGGTGGGAGGGAGAGAGAGGGAGGGGGAGAGAGAGAGATATGGAGGGAGGGAGAAAGGGGGGGAGGGTGAGAGAAGGGGGGGTGCATAAAAAGAGAGAAAGGGAGAGAGAGACCGAGAATTAGAAGACAAAACTAGAGCAATCTGCATGAGCTCTCCATGGCAACTTTAACAGCTCCAAAGTTTCGTCCACTAACCTGGTGTCGAACACTGACTACGTGACAACGTGGCGTGTTTCAGCCATTTCTGTTCTGTCTCTATGCAGGCTGGTTCCAGGTTCATAGTGACCCAGCTGATGAAAGACTGATAAACTATCGGGTAAGAGATGGCTTAGAGGGAGTCTATATTGAGTCGGAGTGAGTCTATATTGAGTCGGAGTGAGTCTATATTGAGTCAGAGCGAGTCTATTTGGGATTGTACTTGATATGCACTGGAACTCATCTGAGTTGGAGAGCTGAATCTGTCTTCCAACACTCTCTCTCACTCTCTCTCTCTCTCTCTCTCTCACACACACACACACACACACACACACGGGTCACACCAGGACGCTCTACTTTACACCGTCCCTGCTGGAGCCCGGGGCATTAGAAACACAAACACACACACACACACACAGACACACAGACACACACACACACACACACACGCACACACATACACACAAACACAGACACATGAAAGTGTTCACGTGCATGCGCACTCACAACACACAAATATAAACACACACACACACACACACACACACACACAGACTTGTGATATGGGGCCAAGCTCACTGAATAAGGCTTTTGTTCAAACAAACGCACTCACGCACACACACCTAAACACACACACGCATGCATGCACACACACACAAACAAACACACACAGATCTGATATCTCTGTCAGTCATTAACTCCAGACCACACCCTGGGACTCTGGGTGCAGAGCGGTCATACCGGGACGTGTGTGTGTGCGTGTGTGTGTGTGTGTGCGTGTGCATGTGTGTGTGTGTGTGTGTAGAGCATGTGTGTATACTGTATGTGTGCACACATTTGTGTGTGTGTGTGTGTGCGTGTATGTGTGTGTGTGTACCTGTGTGTGTGTGTGTTGGGGGGGGTGTGTGTGTGCAGATTATGTGTGTATATGTGTGGACACATCTACAGTACATCTGTGGGTGTACGTATGTGTGGTTGTGTACACACAGTATGTGTGTGTGCGTGTGTTTGTGTGTGTGTGTGTGTGTGTGTGTGTGTGTGTGTGGGCGCGCCCTTGCGCGTGTGTGTGTGTAGATGTAAAGGCAACCTTACCAGCTTCTTTATTTATTGGTTTTCTTGGTCTGAGACAGTTAAAGTGATACACCTTGCACCTGGCATGCTGAGTAAACGCACACGCACACACATGCCAGCAAACTCAACCACACAAGTATCTCCGCTCCATTGCATCGTTCCGTTTGACTGAATCTTCCATCTCAACTTGGCTTCTTCCTCCAGTGGGGAAGGGCCTGCTGCTCTCTTCTGTCTGATCATTTCTCTTTAATCTCTCACTAGAAGGATGAGGCTCGCCATCTAGTGGACAGTATGAGTCAGTGCTTGTTGACAACACTTTCTCAGTGACGTGTCTACCGTTAACACCCATGGTTAGGTTTAGTATTCACTACAGGCAGAGGCAGAGAATGAGGGTCGAGGGTGTACTTCTTCCTATTATCTGCTTTCAGTGGTGCGAGCCCCCCCCCCTCCCCTCCCCCCCACAGACACACGCGCGCACACACACACACACACACACACACACACATACACACACACACCCTCATTGTATCTCAATTAGCATTAAGCCCCTCGTCCAACTAAGTGTAACCCTGACCATCCCTCTAAGGCCAACCCTATACCCATAAGTCTAATGACCCCTGACCCCAAGCCAATACACTACTACACACACAAGCACACAAACCTAGATGAAGTTTTATGGTTTTGTGTTTTTACTCACAAAACCATAGACAGATGCACAGAATGTGTGTATGTTTGTTTGTGTGTGTGTGTGTGTGTGTGTGTGTGTGTGTGTGTGTGTGTGTGTGTGCGGGTCACAGTGCGGGGTCCACAGATGGTCACACAATCGTAGTCTTACCTTAATCCTGACAGGGGTTGGAGGTTAGGACGTGGAGTGGGGCTGGCATGGTTTAGGAGTGTGTGTGACCATAATCCCATTACAGGTTCGTAAGCAGCAGGGGCTCTGGATGCGCCCACCTGGTGTAATTCAGTATTCGAACAGCAGGTGGCGCCATCGCTGACTGCTCCCCCCGGTGGCATGGTGGTACCGTGACCTATCACAGTGTTATTTGGCTGGGGAGGGGATGGGCCATATTCCAATCTGGATCATAGAAGAAAGAGAGAGAGATCAACTGTAATCAGGTCTGCTGAGCTGGGCTGAGAACGGTCCAGCTGGTTTTAACATGTCGGCTGTCGACGTGGTGCCGTTTGGGCTGAGGGGACGTCTGCCCGCACCCATGGCCCTGCAGAAGGATGGATGTCTGGACCTCAGACCAGTGTGCCCTCTTGCTTTCCTCTTGCATGCCTGAGAGCAATAGTGTTCCTGTGTGCGTTTCAGTGTATGCACTAATGTACCTGTGTGCCTGCCTAATTGTGTGTGTGTGTGTGTGTGTGTGTGTGTGTGTGTGTGTGTGTGTGTGTTAGTGTGTGTGTATTAGGAATGTGCCGAAAGGCACAGATAATGCCTTGGAAACAATTTTTTTCCTATCCAAAGTCTCATTATTATTTAAACACATGCACGTCATCTGCATTAGCATATTGTTATGTTGTTGAGTGAATCATAGGAGACGCTGCGTTAATCCGATAAGAGACCATTAGCAATGGCCACAGAGAGGCAGTAAGAGAAGGACACTTTTTCACTCACCCGTTGTCATATAAAGTTGGAAGGTCAAGCAGCAAGTTTCTTAATTCAGCTAGTGTTAGCTGCTCATTCCGTTTTGGTAGGTATGGATTTGAAAGCACATTGCAACGAGTAACGTTATTGTCAACTAGACAATAACTTCAAAAAATAGGCTGCACTCAGTCTGAGGCGAAATATGGCTTGTGGATCTTTACTACGTACGTGGTACTGCCGGCATTGTCGTAGTACTGCATTGCACATTTTGCAGCGCACTTTATTTATGTCCAAACAAATTTTTACCCACTTCATATTGTTGTCTGACTCTGTGAGAGCGAATGTTGCTAGTCATGTGACAGCTGGCACTGAAATGGTAGCACAGCGCCCTCTACTGTTGGATTTAAAAGTTGTTTCCCCTCACACCCCAGTAATTGAGAACTCATTATCTCCGTTGCCTCTGGAGTCAGTTAGAGTATTAGAATTTGTAGTTTTAATTATAGGCTAGCATATATGTTGATTTCATTCATAGTGGTGAGGTGACCTCACCATTTTGTAGGCTAGCATGTCTGCCATTGTGGGGTGTAGTCCAAAATCTAATTAAAGTATTGTGTAGCCTACTGTACACACAATGGCTGTCCAAAAAAGTTTGCTTAACCCTTTAGCGCAATAAGTTACAGTGGGCTTGGCTTCGTTTTTTTCAGTTGAAAAAAGTTTGCGACTGAAATTATGACACTTTAATGTCTGTCCTTATTCTTTAGACCAGAGTCTAAAAGTACAGAATGAGGATGTGGAAATATATTTCAGAACTAATTATATGCCAACATAAATCAATCAATGTGATGCGTTGAAGGCTCAAAATTGCATTGCCAATGAATATTAGGTTAGACAATACGATTTAACACACCTTCCTGTATGAACACTTCCGGTTTCCATCTGAATACAGATAATTTTGCTGGCTCAACAGATACAGATACAGATGACGTCTCAGTGCATCCCTAGTGTGTATACAGTACACACGCAAACTACATGCATGTGTTTGCCTGCCTACTAATATGTGTCTGTTTTGTGTGTTTGTGTGTATGTGTTTGAAGTGTTTGTGTGTGTCACTCCAGCTGTGGCAAATCTGGGTTTGTTCTAGGGGCAGATGGCTTAGCCCTGAATCCTATTAGTCTCTCCTCCTCTCATGAAGAGTGGCTGGGCCTGGACTCGCCTGGGTGGCCATAGTGAGCTCATCTCCCCTGGAGGCACCAGCCCGGGTGTCTCTACTTCTCCACATCTTCGTCTCCTCCTTGTCCTTCTCCTCCTCCTCCTCTTCCCAGGCTGAGGGTCTGTCTGGGGGAGGAGCAACCATGTCTGGAGTGAAGGTACCGTCATGGAGGGTGCTGGGAGGTTGCGGGGTGGTTAGCTAATTTGATTGGGGCTAGAGAGAGAGAGAGCTGCGGAGAAAGTTGAGAGAGTGGAGAGAGTTAGGCAGCGGAGAGATACGAGTCAGCATGAGAAAGAGAGAGACAGCGGAGAGATACGAGTCAGCATGAGAAAGAGAGAGACAGAGAGAGTGAAAGAAAGAGAGGGAGCACAGTGTTAGAGGGGTAGAAAGAGTTTGAGTGGAGAGAGAGATGGAGAGTGAATGAGTGAGAGAGAGGCAGATGGAGAGGTAGAGAATGATGCACAACTGGCGATGCCCATGACAGATTGTTCCAGTCTGTTGTCTGATTGTCAGTGCTCAACCGACAGCAAGATCTATACCAGTTTAGACAATACACCAACCTGTCAACGCTTTCCTAGGTAGCGTAGCATCATCAGGGCCTACCTCATGCACCCTACCATGGTTCTAGGTAGCGTAGCATCATCAGGGCCTACCTCATGCACCCTACCATGGTTCTAGGTAGCGTAGCATCATCAGGGCCTACCTCATGCATCCTACCATGGTTCTAGGTAGCGTAGCATCATCTGGGCCTACCTCATGCACCCTACCATGGTTCTAGGTAGCGTAGCATCATCAGGGCCTACCTCATGCATCCTACCATGGTTCTAGGTAGCGTAGCATCATCACGGCCTACCTCATGCACCCTACCATGGTTCTAGGTAGCGTAGCATCATCAGGGCTTACCTCATGCACCCTACCATGGTTCTAGGTAGCGTAGCATCATCAGGGCCTACCTCATGCATCCTACCATGGTTCTAGGTAGCGTAGCATCATCAGGGCCTACCTCATGCACCCTACCATGGTTCTAGGTAGCGTAGCATCATCAGGGCCTACCTCATGCATCCTACCATGGTTCTAGGTAGCGTAGCATCATCAGGGCCTACCTCATGCATCCTACCATGGTTCTAGGTAGCGTAGCATCATCAGGGCCTACCTCATGCATCCTACCATGGTTCTAGATAGCGTAGCATCATCAGGGCCTACCTCATGCATCCTACCATGGTTCTAGGTAGCGTAGCATCATCAGGGCCTACCTCATGCATCCTACCATGGTTCTAGGTAGCGTAGCATCATCAGGGCCTACCTCATGCATCCTACCATGGTTCTAGGTAGCGTAGCATCATCAAGGCCTACCTCATGCATCCTACCATGGTTCTAGGTAGCGTAGCATCATCAGGGCCTACCTCATGCATCCTACCATGGTTCTAGGTAGCGTAGCATCATCAGGGCCTACCTCATGCCGCCGTCAGCTCCAGATCCCCTGGTCTGAACGCTGAGTCAGCACACTGTGGTGGTGTTGATCTGCTGTACCCGTATGCTGGGTCTAGTTATAGCATGGATCTACTGGCTGGCTTGACACACACATATGTTTATATTTGTGTATGAGGTACTTTACTGTAAATGTAAAGTATATGTACAGTATATGTACAGTATTTGTGCACATGATATATAAACGAGGTCATGCTGTACATTTCAACAGTGTGCTTCATTTCTTTATTTTGAAACTTTATTTAAAAGGGTCAATGTACAATTAAAACATAAATGCCATCATTTGATGCATCGTTCCAGATTATATCTTAGAGCTAATTCACATCTGCTGCCCCTTGGCAGATTAGAACACATCCATTTATAAAGATCTCTGTGTGTGTGTGTGTGTGTGTGTGTGTGTGTGTGTGTGTGTGTGTGTGTGTGTGTGTGTGTGTGAGTTTACCAAGATAGGGTGAGTCGTGGGCTGGGTTCTATAGACCCAGTGGACTCGGATCACCTCCCCTTATCTCACTTCTCATCTATCTGGGCTGACAATGTTGTGAAAGCACATCTGTGAATGATAGAGCATGCTGGAGAATGGGCCTAGTCCCCACTCTAAGAGGTCTTGAGGGAAAAGGGCTATTCAAATAAAATAATTTACAATGTTTATGTTCTGGTTGTGCTGTCTGTGTTGCAGATGAAACTTTTGATTCGATTTTGATGAGAAAAACGTTCTTGCCCACGTAGGATGGGGAAATCATCTTTGGCTTCAGACAAATGACTGCAATACTGTACTTACTACCCCTGAAACTGGAAACTGGATTCATACAATAGCCATATCATGAATGTCTTCTCCAGGGACAAAAAGGATCTAATTCAATATTATACAAATCTATTGTTATGGGTGTTATGTAGTGGAAATTACATTTAGTGCGGCTTCATACATCATATGTCAATGATGTCATTCTTTCTCTTTCTACCATTCTCTCCATCTCTATTTGATTCCCTTTCTTCCGTGCGGAGGACAGACTAATCTCACTAATCTCCCATGGCTCTATTACTAATACCTTCCACTTAGGCACAAATGGTAGACTTGTGCGTGTGTGTGTGCATGTGTGTGTGTGTGTGTATGTGTGTGTCAGTGTGTGTGTGTGAGAGAGAGAGAGAGTTAACCATGCTCTACTGTCCCCCATAAAAACCTAAGAAGAAGCCTGACAGTGAAACTACCCAGATCAATAGAGCTGAGGCCAAGCCCAAAGTCAGGAAGAGTGAGCTGGTCTCAGGGGAGGTGGAGAGCACCCTGTCCAAAAGTGTTCTTCCACCAAAAACAACTGGAAACCATACACAACATACTAAAACACACACACACACACATTCCTACTGTATAATACCTACCTAACTAACCAATGTTTACCCAGCGAGTACCTGAAAACATCAATATTAATAAAAAGTTATTGCCTGCATGGGGCGCCCCAGTGGCTCATTGGTTAAGGCGTGTACCACATGAAGGCTAGTCCTTATCGCAGCGTCCCAGGTTCGAATCTGGCCTGGGCCCTGTGCTGCATGGCCTCCTGCAACAATAGTACATGAGAGCCATGTTGACTCTACTGTGGTAACACAATGCAATGAGTTATTGGCCTAGGCTTGTAAGCCAATCACCATCAAGGTGGGTGTGGTCTTAAAGCAGGTCATCTTCAACCGGGACCAATGACTTTGCAGCGGGAAGTCTTGCCATATTTATTTCTGCCAGGGATGTCTATTTTTTCACGACATCCTTTTCTCATGGTATGAAAAAAAAACATTGTATTATATTTATTGTGTATACTGTACTGTATTCTAAAAACAAAACAAACAGACAAAAACTTACTTTTTCCCCCAGTGAACAAAAGTGAGAGCAAAAGTGATGCCACAGGGGAAGCAGACCTCCATCCAAAAAGATGGAGCCAGCCTCCTTGTTCCAGATCAGAAGAAGAAATTCAGACTTCGTCACCAAGAAGAAAGGTGAAAGAACAATAGAAGTTCAATATCAATCATTGCTAATGCTAAATGTTTTTGTGCAGTAGGTGTACCTTTCAAAACATATGTGAATAATAATGTAAAACTGTGCTAATGTAGAGGAATATCATACTATATTTCTTATAGTGTCTGTTTATGAGTAATACTCCTGTGTGTGTGTGTGTGTGTGTGTGTGTGTGTGTGTGTGTGTCTGTCTGCATCTACGTGTGTGTGTGTGTGTGTGCCTCTTCTCCAGCCTCTAAGCCTGAGAGTGAGGACAGCGATTGTTTACAGCAAATTTGTATCAACTCACTGCTACTGTTATATTTTCTGCCTCTCTCCATCATGTTTTTCACTAATAATCCCTTTTTCACTAATAATCTATCCCTCCACCTCCTTTGTGATGACTACTTGTCTTTTTCTATACATGTACCTCCACCCTATCTCTCCAAGTCTGTCTGCAGCTCTGTCTGTGATAGAGTGATGGTACAATTCAGTCATGATAGTATAAATGTGCTAATAAATGTGATGCTATAAATGTAATGGTATAAATGTGATGGTATAAATATAATGGTATGAAGTGTGATGATATACATGTGATGTTATAAATGTGATGGTATAGATGTGATGGTATAAATGTGATAGTATAAATGCAATGTGATGGTATAAAGGTGATAGTACATGTAATTGTATAAATGTGATGGTATACATGTGATTGTATACATGTGATAGTATAAATGTGATGATATAAATGTGTCAGCATAAATGTGACAGTATGAATGTGATGTGACTGTGAACATTGTATTGGTATCTGATCAATATCTGATGTGCCTGCAAAGATGTGATGTGCATAACCATGGTGGATGTGCGTAACCGTGGTGGGTGTACAGGAGGCGGAGCGACCACTATCGCCGGAGGTGGAGTTCAATGACATGGAGGAATTTGTCCTTACGCCAGCCCCTCAGGGTGTGACAGTGAAGCGTAGTTACCTGAGATAAAAGAGGGATGGACAGAGGCTTCTTCCCTACCTACTACCTCCACCTGGATAACAACAAGAAGGTGAGGGCCGGGAGAGCGTTAACCCTCCATGGTGGGCTGGTCACACTGTTCCTAAATCCTCTAACATAAGCTATACTATAAACTGTAATCCTGCAATGAAAGTTATGAACAAACAAATATGCAGTTATTGAAACGAATGCCAACTGTCTATCTAGACATCAAAAGGAAAAGAGGTAAGTCTTTCATTCCCTGCTCCTCTTTTGTCCATTGCTCTCTTCCCCTCATCCCTATCCTTCCCTCCTCTCCTCCCCTCATCCCTCTCTCCCCTCATCTCCTGCCCATCCCTCTCTCCTCCTCTCCTGCCATCCCTCTCCCCTCATCCCTCTCTCCCCTCCTCTCCTGCCCATCCCTCTCCCCTCCTCTTATGCCCTCCTCTCCTCATCCCTCTCTCCCCTCCACTCCTCCCCATCCCTCTCTCCTCTCCTGCATCCCTCTCTCCCCTCCTCTCCTTATCCCTCTCTCCCCTCCTCTTATCCCCTCCTCTCCTCCCCTCATCACTCTCTCCCCTCCCCTCCTTCCTCCCCACATCCCTCTCTCCCCTCCTCTTAATCCCTCATCCCTCTCTCCCCTCCCCTCCTTCCTCTCCTCCCCTCATCCCTCTCTCCCCTCCCCTCCTTCCTCTCCTCCCCTCATCCCTCTCTCCCCTCCTTCCTCTCTCCCCTCCTCTCTTATCTCCTCCTCTCCTCCCCACATCCCTCTCCCCTCCACTTATACCCTCATCCCTCTCTCCCCTCCTTCCTCTCCTCCCCTCATCCCTCTCTCCCCTCCCCTCCCCTTATCCCTCTCTCCTCTCCTCTCTTATCTCCTCCTCTCCTCCCCTCATCCCTCCTTCCTCTCCTCCTCTCATCCCTCTCTCCCCTCCTGTGTGTGTGTGTGTGTGTGTGTATGTGTGCATACAGTCAACAGTAGATCATAGTTTCTGTCATGTCTATCACTGGGCATTTAGAATATCTTAGAATGTTACTGTGAACTGTTTATCGGTTATTCATGTAAAAAAATCCATCCATATAGACACTTGGTGGTCCTCCGTCTTGTACTGTATGTTGAATAGTTTGATAATCTTGAAGTCATTGACTTTCTAACTCTCCTCTTTTGTTTCTCGGATTCCATGAGACCCATGTCCTAGGATTCGAAGGCCAAAGATGTCTGTATTATTCCCGGGATAGATTATCTTATCCTATTTTCACTTTATTCTATGTTTTGCTTTTAATGCTATTATTGTCTTATTATCATTCTCATTCTTGTTTTATCTCTACACTATTTCTTACTTGTCGTCACTGTATATGAGGGCAACCTCAGTGTCCTAAGAGTTTAAATAAAGGTTATTGAATTGAGTCCCCATGCGACCATGGAATGTAAGTTCTGAACACTCTAGCCTTATCTAGAAACAAACATTAGGCCCTTATACTGCTCTGCTGATCCAAAGGTGAATGTTCCGTTACTAGAGAGAGATGGGAACTCAGGTGTATTACGATTGGGTTGGGAAAGGGCCATTTTCATCATTCCAATGCCATTTAATGGGTAAATACTGCCCCCGACTGGTCATGTGGAGACACTGCAGATGTCTTGAGCATTCATGCAAAGGTGAGGCAGTTTACTCTAAATGGCTGAGACTCAGGCATATAGAGATTAAGAGAGATTAACTCCACAACCAACCTACTGTAACTGATACTGATGTTACAAATAAAGGAATCCTGAATCTTGATTGTGTGAGCAGTGTGCCAGCCAGTGGCGTATTTTGGCATGGGCAACATGGGCAGCCGCCCAGGTATCGGTATCGGCATCTCGGGGGGGCGGCAAGAGGAGCAGAAAAAACTCCGCTAAGTAAACCGCGTCCTCCCCCGTCAACAAATCGCACGTCAATCAGAATTGCCTGTCAGCACCCCGTAGCGGGGGGTTCGCCTGGGGTGGCATTGAAGATAGAAACGCTACTGGTGCCAGTTTGATCCTAACTGGCACCACGAGTAGTATCCTCAGTGCCGATTGGTTGGAGCTGAAGCTCACTGATCAAGCGAACCTGTGTGCTTGATGCAGACTAGCTGTGTGTCTCATTTTTCCTCAGTTACATATCGATGCAGTTTGGACGCATCGCGGACGACATGTTCACTCTGGACTACAGGTACCCCATGTGTGCCGCCCAGGCCTTCGCCCGCACCCTCGTCCTCTCCAGCTTCAATGGCAAAGTGGCATGTGAATAATGCTACCTCCACTTACTCCTGACCTGGAAGTGCTAGACAGACCCTCGCGTCCCCAGTGAGGTGACCTATGGGAAAGAGAGTTCCAGTGCAGGGTCTCTGTCTGCTCTATCCACCAACACCTAGAGACTTTGACAGACGGACGGGTCGTCCATTCTCTACAGATTGCTTTCCAGGAGGGGTTCCTTCCGTGGACCTGGTTGAACATGGTCAAGAGTCAATACGTCAACACATCACATGCGTGCTCTTCTCATGTCGCAGCATGCCTCATACCAATCATGTTTGACCACAAACACTCCACATTCATGCTTGCAGTTGCAGGTGATAGATGGTGCTGTTGAGTAACTGGTGGAGGTCATGCTTTCTCTTATACTCCCCCTTGTGGGTGAGAAACAGACATACAGTTAGGACTTCCTCCAAACTCAGAAGTCTGTTCAGTTCCGTATAACACTCTATCCTCTCTGCTTCACACCTGTTCAACTCCACCAAGCCTTTTGGAAGATGGTGCTTGGAGGACAACGTTTAGATGCACTAAAATTACATGAATAGGCAATACTGTAGTGTTACCATAGCCACCACTCAACGTAAGCCTAGCTAGCTCGCTAAACGGGTGTGAATGAACTGGATATGGCTACAGCCTTTCATTGCACACAGTAACCAGACACAGAAACTAACATTTTCAAAAGAACATAGGAACAGATACCCATACCTGTGGTGATACGAGGTATTTTAGTAGTCTACCCAGATGAGTTGTGTTTGTATTTTTCTTTCTCTGTGTGTCTTCACTTTTCCAATGTTTTGTTGGCTTTATTGAGGTGGCTGATGAATGGAAATTGTGTTTTTCACTTTCTAACAGCAGATAAATTATATAGAGAAGGGGTTATTCTTAGTGGTTATGCTTGGACCATCATGTTCTCATATTAAACACTTATTGCACCACAATACAAGAGTTTTCCTATTTGGCAGGGACAACACACACCATGGTCTACATGCTACCAGTAATATTGTGTTGAGTTTGTAAATGATGACATTAGGCTGTCTTGCTCGCCAGAGGAAGATTAATCACATAATTTGTAAAAACGTCAAGATGTTTCTAACTGTGTTCTACCAAGGGAAAAGTGTACACATTATGTGTCTTAATTAATCTTTGGGATAGCACCCCCCCTCCTCCTACCCGTGCTTGTCATCGGGATGTGGGCGGGGTTTGCGCGGTCCACAAACTTTTGTTGTGTACGCGTGTTCCGTAGCCACGCCTCTTATTTTCTCTCTCCCGTCTTCTCCAGCGCCGCGAGTTGAAATCATTCCAAACTCATACTTAGCATACCAACTTTCTGTCAAACTTGCACACAATTCGGGAAAAAGGACAACGGGCCAAACAACTGGACACAGTGAATGAGCGCTTCGTTAAAACCGTCCTCCCGAAAGCCGACGCAGGACGCCGCTGAGAGGTGAGTGTTCCCGACGGAGCTCTTTGTTGTTTTCACCAACTTTCATGCAGCTGCTACGCGCGCGCCTGAAGTTTTTCGGATCTTTGTCATATTTCGCATTTTTCCGGCCGCATTACTGAGTCTGCGGTACGGAAACGAGCGAGTGTTTGCGAAGCTGAGCATATTTTTTGCTAACTCTGAATATTTTCTTGTAATGGCGGTTATTTTCAAGTCACTTGTTGGATTTTTTCCTGTGCTTCAGTTTGGCTAGCTAGCTTAGCTTAGCGCTAGATCGGTTGTGCTAGCAAAATGTGGTGATAGCTTTGGGGCATCATGTTCAAACGTATGTCTAACATTAAGTTAGCCTGTCTATTCAACACAGCACCAGCTTAGTGTCGTGTGACGTTAGTTAGGAAATTTGCCAGATAGATTCAGTAATTCAGTTGCACTGTTGAGAGTGCATTTGTTGCTAGTTCTTTATAGTAGCAATTTGTATTGTTTATAAATGGAGTATACAACATGTTCAGTGATGGTCTCACATGAAGCAGCTGGCTTGTGCTGTGTGAGTTACATCAATGTAGTGAGATTTTATAAATACTGTATCAAATGGTTCTTCCTTTGATTCATGTGCATACATCTGTTGGTAGGCGTTCTCAATTTGTAATTAAGAGTGCTAGTTGTGAAACCCATCAGACAAGACCTGTGACAGGTTTTACTGGTTCTGTTACGTTTCAGAGAAGGAAGGAGTTTGAGTTAATCTCGAAACTGCTCCGGCAGCTGCACGTCCTTCTCTCCGTGTGCCTACTACTCCTTCACGACAATGCAGGCTCAGTGAAAATGAATGGAGAGTGGGCCACCGGGGAGTTGCTCCCTAGCTAATCCGATTCTTCTAACTAAAAACCACAGTGCCCCTGTGTGAGGAGAGCATCAAAGTACTCCCATGCTGTGCCTGGGTCTGCATGTGGGGACTTTTCCATCCCTCATCTCCAGGACTCTAACCTGTGGGACATCAGGAGAGAGTCTACATGATATTGCCAACCAGTGAGCACAGAGTACATCCAATACTGCAACTCACAGCACCCCGGCAAGTGTGTGTGTGTGTGTGTGTTCGCTTACCTCATGAGCTGTATTTAACTCCCGAGTTGCACTGACTCCTTCTGTGTCCCCCCACACAAACACATGACCTTTTGCTACAGGGAGCTAAATTGACACCAGCAGAGTCAAGAGTCGGGAGTGTAGGCTGTGCAGTTTACAGTGTGTGTGTGCGGTCCTGCAACTTGCAGAGCTCTCCCCACGGCCTGTCTCAGTGAGCATTTCCGCTAACCGTGCCGCCTCTTCCGATAGCGTCCCGCTCAGGCCTCTCCGTCTCCCCCAAGCCCTCGTCTGGGGGGGGCTGCTTCATCCCCATGGCAACAGCACGGCTCCGCCAGGAGGCGGTCAGAAGTTGGAAGGTCTTGTTGTGAAGCTCGCCACAGCAGGGGAAACCGCTGAGAGCCTCTGTGGCGAAGGCCATATTAGCCGCGTTCTGGAAAGCATTACACACTCCACCACCAGAGGCCTTTTACATGGAGAAGCCTACTGAGGTCTGAGGAGCATTCTCCACATTCAAGAATGTGCAGTTTCCTCAATGGAGGCTAGTTATGGGCAGCTGTAGTGGAATCGGTAGGAAAATGGCCAATGTGACTGATTATTAGAAGGCCTGGTTTTAGGTTTAAGAGTTATCCAGTACTGTAGCCTAGCCTTAATGGAGGAATACAGAGTATACCCACTTCTTTATCCACAGACACACAGTATACCTACATCTTATCCACCAATGATGTAAAAACTGGACAATTTAAGAATATTTGCTGCTACAGTTTTCCCACTTCTTAAGTCACCACTACACAACCGGAGTTATTCTCTCAATGACTCATACATGGCCTGCATTACTGACTCATAAAAGGCCTGCATTACTCATGAAGCATTAAGCCCAGTTTAAACCTTGTGCCGTTTACTTGTTTGAAAAGAAAGACAAGTCTGTTACTATTAATTACACTTTTCCTCCAAAGTAGCTTACAAAAACTCCCAAAAGACCTGTGCTTTGACCTCAGTGAAACATGGTCAGGTCTAGACTAGGCCTATGTTGACTTTGGTTTCTGGTTTATTCATACATCATCATCATCATGGAGCATACTTTATGTACATGGATGTATGAAAGGGTCACCCCAAGGAAGCTATTTAAAGCTTAGCAGAAAACAAGGATAAGTTCCTCCACGGGAGCTTGCAATAACACATTAAAGACTGGAACCCCCCCCCCCCCTCTGTGATTAATAAAGTACACTGCTACTAATGAAAGGCATAAACCTAGCTTTGCCCACACCTAGTAATGTTGAAACGGTAGCAGAAGAATTGGGAGTCAGGCTATTCAGACTTTGTATTCACTACAGGACAGAGTGGATCGAGCTGGAGGTTCTGTCATTGACCTTGGTTTAGTAATGTCTTTCATCGATTTACGAGGTCCCGGTGTTTTCTCACAGCATCGTTGGCCACGTCTTTGACCAGGCAAAGCCAGGCCTATTAATACCCCCGGCCGTTCCATGAAAGCCGTAAACCACGTCTGACGAATACGACCCCGCGCCTCGCAGTGCACGGTGACATCCCGAGCCTTAAAAATCTGTCGCCTTGTGTGGCAGCCCAAGGCTCTAACCCGGGGCCCGTCTGGCCCGCATTGCGCCTCCTTCATCTGCTATCACATCAGCAAGATTCTCAAGTCTAACATTCTCTTTCTTTCTCTTTCGCCCACTCTCACGCTCTCCTACACTCTCCAGGTGTGTTGTGGGCGGAGCCGCCACCATTGCGTCGGAGTGGAGTTGCCGTGGCAGCCCTGAAGCAGGGCAGGAGGATGGCGGGGAAGAGGAGGGGCAGGGGGTGGTTGGCGAGAGGGGATTGGACGGGGATCCAGAGGGTGTGTGGAGCCCGGACATCGAGCAGAGTTTCCAGGAGGCACTGGCCATTTACCCTCCCTGCGGGCGGAGGAAGATCATCCTGTCCGACGAGGGCAAGATGTATGGTGAGTAGACGCACAGTTCAAATTTACAAGAATAGCTGCACACTCATGTCTCCTTGCAGTGAATATTAGGGCTGGCCCGAGTAATTCCACTATTTGTTCGGTAGGTTGGTATTCGTAGCTTAACTAAGTATTCAGAGCTTTTGGGGGGGGGGGGGCAACAAAACTTGGCAATACTAGCTCAAACCACAATAGTTGCAGTATTGGAGCTGATACTGTGCTCATGTACTTCTAAGAATTTCCCAATACTCCAAACCGATATTAACGTCATTATAACATTACACTTAGTGACCCACGTACGCTCAACTGAACAGGGATATCAGCAATGGAACCAGCATGATTGAAAATATTGCTTGTGTTTCCTCCCTCACAGCAAAGGTCTGTCTCATTCTCTCCATCTCAGAGCAGCTCCTTGCACATATGTGACAGATGTTGCGTAATACCGGCTCCAAGAGCGAGGCAGAGATATCTCTTCTGATAATTAGGAATAGCGAAAATGACTCTTAGACAAATATCTTACCCTCATTGCAAGTTAGAAACGGCCTATAAACAGGCTTCGTAAGTGCAACTCAAGTGTGTTGGTGGGGTGAGAGTTTGAGCGTGTAGTAATAGCTAAGCTACGTTTGAAAGCAAACAGCAAAAAATGTTTTTAAAAAGTAGAATTCCACCCTAGAACAACATTAGGCTCAACAACTAGACACCCACAAAACAATAAAGAAAAATGTGGTTTGCTTGACTATAGTTGCTCCATGTAGGCAAAGCATATTCACAAAGTGTGCATTTATGTGAATTTGCTGCGTTGTAACGCGTCGACAAATCCCTGGAAGCAAAATAACGAGGACTGCAACAAACAAAATTTCTAGGACGATGGAAACTCGAGGAAGGTGCACCATGCTACCCTATGAAGTTAGTTCAACAAAGCGAAAAATATGCGATCACACAGTCATACAAAAGATGACAACCTACGCACAGTTGTTTCAATTACCTGAGTTATTTGGACTTCTTGCGGTGTTGCAGCAACTGATGGAAACTCACTGTTGCTGGTGCAGGTAAATCCTTGATTGCACAGTATTTTGGGATTGTCTGTGTTTTCTTCAATAGCAAATATAGCTTGATACACAGGGTCTGACTAATGTTCTGAGTGGCAAATGTTCGCTTGAGAGATAATGATGGCTACCGCTGTTCTGCCGAATTCCGACTCCGTTCGCCTCCTCATAGCTCAGTTTTGAGCAATGCATGCTGGTCAATTGAGTCTTTCAAACAGTGTCTGTAACCACCATATTCAGTTTATTGAATTTATAACTAAAAATAATGATATTTTCTGGTTTGGTTTAAGGTCATTGCACATTACGTGTTTAGAGGCTACAAAATCAGACCTCAATTCTCCTTTAAGCCATTTCGAATTTTTGATTGATTTTGGTTGGCTATCAGTCTCTAGTTCATAGTGGTACAAAATAGACTTTTATAAAACCAAATTGGAATTGGTTTTCAAGATGTAGCCTACATTAGAACGCGGAAGTGAAGCCTAAACTTGTCAGCAGCTCCACAAGCCTACACAGGATAAAATAAACCCATACACGATTAAATCATGAACAAATACTCAGCTAGCAAGCTAAACAATCTAGCAAGCTTACAATCTAAAGTAGCAGGAGGCAGATGTTGCTCATTTGGACAACAAGGGGCACATTGCTCCGCTTGTCACCGGTAGACTAATATAGACCATGCTATGCTGCCACCCATGGTTTGAGAACGAGTACTCGGGTATTCGTTCGGAAACACCAAAGAGTATTTGAAGCCTGTAAAATGGTATTCGGGACAGCCCTAGTGAATATTCATATTTAGAGCTGAAACGTTGATTGAACTTGGTTAAATAAATATGAATATTCACCGCACGGAGACATGAGTTTGCGGTATTCTTTTGAATTTGAATGGTACTATGTTGCCCTAGCCAGCACCTTATTTTGAATGTTTGCATGTCTTTTTTGGATGAGCTTTTTTTGTCATTAAGTAGAACAAACACATGCACAGGCTGCGTTCCGAATTCCATACTTCTTCTTTTTACTACCAGTACGTACGATAGCTGCCCCTAGAAAGTATGCACTTTGCACATAGCATGCATACGATTGGCACATACCACTTTGTCACATCATTCCGCCTTGACATTTGCCCACATCCGTCGCAGTCCATCAAACAACATTCGCCCACAGCTGTCGCAACTTGCACATGTGATGTCATTTCCACTGTGCAATGGATTGTGGATCAGAATAGCCAGAAATGTCTGCTGGCTTGCATACTGCAAAATACGGCCGGATTTATTAGGACATCCTGGTATTTTTGCCATACTGCATGTGGGCATGTGGCATACTATGCATTGGGACATACTACATCCTTTTTTGGCATACTATATAGTATGGAGCCAAACACACGCGCGCCTCATGTCTGGGAAAACTAATTCAGTATCGCACTCAAGCAGGAACACAGAACTCTAGCCTGGTAAACCAGACTCATGGCAAATTTTTTTTTGACTGTTTCACTATGAGTCTGGACTTTCACCGGCCCAGAGCGATTTGAGTTTTCCCAGAAAATGGGGCACCAATTAGGGACTGCATTTTAACTGCTGTTCCGCCCCCAGTCCCTGACTGGTTCTCGTAGATGATGATGATGCGAAATACAGTCATCCGCAAGTAGTAGAACAGTAATGGCAGCTCCCGATGCAACGAGCGGTAACATTAACGTTAAGAATAAACACAGCCTTAAGTAAAGCTATTGCAGAGATAGACTCAATAACAACAATTAAAGTAGAACAAAGAGTATGCACTAGTGGAGTTTCACAGCGGAAAATACGTTTTCGCCGTTCTTCCAACTGGATTTGTCAAAAGTAGAAGGAGTTTGTCTGTCAAGGCAAGTACTCCCGCGCACTCAAATCGCTCTGGGTGGGTGATCAAATCGCTCTGGGTGGGTGAAAGTCCAGACTCATAGTGAAAACGTTTTTGGTTTACCAGGCTACTTTCAATACTACGAATGTGCGTTCTCTCTTCCACCCTCCCTTTGAGAAAGCTGGGTATTAACGTGAAGAAAGGGAGGAGGGAAGGATGCATGTATATTGAATTCAAACATGACCTCAGTGTGTTGTTAGCCGCCAGGGGTGCAGACTTGTCACCTTTAGGTGAAAATAGCCATTTTTAATCCAAAATAGGTCATTTGTTTGATCTGTGTATGTATGGGTTTGCATGTTCTTCACCTTTTTCACCTGTGATTGGTTTGCCCCTCTGAGCCACGTCACGGTAGTAAGAGCCACTGAACACTAAATGGTTCAGTGCGTCATCATACTGGGCGGAAGTGCTGTGTAGTCTGGTTGGTGGGCAAACGGACTAGAAACCTGTTGTGATGTCATAGGTGGCAGAGGGTAGTCTGCCTCTGAAGCGGTCGGAGGGTATAGCGCGGGTCAAAAGGCTGTCCCTGGCCTGTCTCTCAAAGTAACGTGTTGATTGGCTTAAGTGCCACTGGGCTAATGGTTACCTACACTATCATATGCCAAGAGGCACCTGTGGTTTCAACATTGACTTTTATTCAACACTGCTTATTTTAAGGCACTCTTGGTGTCTGTATGTGTATCTGTCCATCTGTGCTGGCGCGCTGTGTGTGTTGGCGTATTTTGACCCTCCTCTCCTCCCGTAGAACAGGCCTCGGCCAGCCGCCAACATTCCTCGCATATTTCCCTTGGCTGAGGGATGACATTCCTGCATGCAGTAGCCTGTGTCGCGTGGTGTGTGTGTGTGTGTGCGCGTGTGTGTGTGTGTGTGACGGGATATGTGATCCCATGCGACAGAAAGGGAAGGTTTGTTTCAGCGTTCCGGTATTTTCTCCTTTTGTGGAAGTGTGGGCTCACAGGGCCGTCCTCCCTCCCTCCATGAGGACACACACAAACACACACCGACACCACGTCCAGACACATTCTCCTCTGCCCCTCGCTGCTCGGCTCTGTGTGTGAGTGTGTTTGTGTGCGTGTGTGTGTTTCACCCCTACACCATGATGTCACCTGTGGAGCTGGATAACTGTCACACAGTGACTTCCCCAGTCAGCAGGACCAGTAGACACAGCCAGTATACCAGTGGACGCAGCCAAACAACTTAGATACTATAGATAGATAGATAGGATACTGTAGGTAGCCCTCGGGAATAGTAATCTTATCGTGGGATCTCAACGATATATCGGGAAGTACCGCTCGCAGCCTTGAGGGAGTAGTAATCCTACTCATTGACGCATGTAGTATGGTCTATAGTAGTATGGTCTATAGTAGTATGGTCTATAGTAGGCAGGTCTCCCATGGGGCCTTGAAATCCTTGAAAGTTAGTGAATTTGAGAAAAAAAGGCCTTGAAAGTGCTTGAAAATAGACAAATAGACATGGGTCATTGAAAGTGCTTGAAAATAGACATGGGTCACAGCTTGAATTTATATATTTTGTGCAAAAATGTTAGATTATTATTTTATTTTTTTTATATGTTACGTTGTCTGCATGTCTCCCACCATCTTGAGAGTCGCGCCACCTGCCCAAAAACAGTGCGGTCAAATGTTTCTGGCGGCAGGCAAGATATAGGCTAGTAAGTAGCTAAGCGAACTTCCAGCTATGCCGGGAAAATGCAAATTCCAGGATGCGTGGCTCGATAAAGACATCTACAAAGGCTGCTTAAAGATTCACTGGACATGCATATGGCCCGATGCAGAGCCTCCCTACTAGCACAGTACATAAAGCCGACGGGACACATTGGTCGTAGTTTGGTAAATTTGCGACAGTACCAACAGCTGAAGTTGTCGACACCGTGCCTATATAGTCGCAAAATAACCTACCTCAAGGAGACTGTACGGCAACGTTGCTGTCACTGCTGCTGAAATACATAGCTATGATGTAATTAAATAACGTGACAATGCTGTTACATCACAGTCCCACCCTGACTTTATTCAAACCTCTCTTTTTAATAGTTGTCTGTGAGCGGCTAGTACTTATTATAAAAATGTGCATCTTGATCCGCGTCTGAAACTATGCCGTATTGGGTCCTTGAATTTGAGGGAATTGGGCCTTGAAAGGTCCTTGAAATGTCCTTGAATTTGATGTTGCAGAAGGTGTGGGAACCCTGAGTAGGGTTGCAAATTGTAGGCATGTCCCTGAATCGATCATTGGTAATGTTAATGATCAATCAATCGATTAATTTTAATTAAAATAGAAAAAAATAAAATAATCCAAACACCAAAAGTGTTTTTTTTTCTTAATCAAGGCTTTATTGCGGACAGACAGGGTTATTGTTTTTTGCTTGCTGCACAGCTCCTCCTCGCAAACACTGAGCCAATGGTGGGTTTGCTGCAGGTGAGACGAGGAGGAGAGAGAACTTGTCCGAGTGAAAGTTCTTCAAGTGATGGAGCATTGCTGTTGTCGTTGTGTTGTACGTGTACACGGCATCACAATATTTGCAAGTGGCTTCTTGTCCTTTCTTTTTGAAGTGGTCCCACACAGTGCTATGCTTGGCCTGCTTCATGTTTCAAAATATGCCGCTGTTGATTTCTCTGCATTTCTCCCGAGATGGCTGCTTCGCTACCACGTTGTTTGATAGTAGGTCGAGTAAATTTCACGTGCTCGAACAAATCCTTAACGATCAATGAATTGATTTCCGATTCATTGTTTGCATCCCTAGTCGATAGTCCCCCTCCGTGCACAGGCAGTCCCACTTTGACCTTATGAAATTAGGAGAGTAAAAGAGAACGATATCTAGATTTTACCTATCGCTTCATTAATGTTACCAGGTTCCCTATTAGCATTGGGTTTAAATACGAAATATCGCCAAGTAGGCACTTTTGCCTTTGGCCTCACTTTTGCTTTCCTTAGTGAATGTTTCACAGAAGCTGCTGTAAGTTTGAAACCCTCATTGCCATGTCTGTTGATCATGTTTAATGCAAACAATTTGAAACATTATTCAAAAGCCGTTCTAATTTAAGCTGAACAAACCCTTGTAAAATGTCCTTACCTGCAGCACTACAAGGCAAATTTGCAAGAGGTATAGGCAATCTATTTACTAGGCCTATCCTCCAAAAACTATAATTCTGAACAGATGTCATTCAAATTTCTCAGTGTAATGGTGAAAAGCCTATTTTTCCACTCCATATGTTCAGGTGGCAGAGTAGCGAGCTACCTCATGGGCATCAATCCGCGAACCTCCTTTAGGCAAAAATCCATTATTGAAATTCTGATTAAAATACTTCAACAGCGATTTATATAATTGTATGATATTGGATGGATGTATGGTCTTAGTCTGAGTCTATTCGCATACTGAAATCTCAAAATGCTCCAAAAGGCTTAATTTATGCAGCCTTAAGAGGTCCCTGGTTCAAGACCAACAAAAGTGTTTTATTTTCTGTCCTCGTTAGCTTGAGTGAGAGTAATGACAACAGTTAATCAATTATTTTCCAAACTGCTTTAATCATTGAAAAAGCAGTTTTTCAACTGCTGGACAACTTCATGGCACTAAATAATTGCTTTTATGTCTTCTAGTGAGGATTTAGGCCACACCACAGCACTGAGACTGCTCTTGTTAAGGTCTTCAGTGACATCCATTTAAACACAGACAATGGCATAATTTCAATCTAAGTATTACTGGAGCTCAGCGCTGCATTAGACACAGTTGACCACAACATATTACTAGGCCGACTGGAAAACTGTCTAGTGCTAGACTGGTTTGAATTCTACTTGAAAGACAGGGACTACTTTGTGTCTATAGGTAATTACAAATCTGAGCGGACAAAAATGACCTGTGGAGTTCCCCAAGGCTCCATTCTGGGGCCACTTCTGTTCAACATTTACATGTTTCCACTAGCTCAAATTATATAAAACAACAGAATGTTACCATGGCTACGCAGACAGCACACACATTTATATCACCATATCACCCGGGGGCTATAATCCCATACAAGCGCTGAGTAAGTGCATTGAACCAATTGACGATTGGATCATGTGCCAGAACTTTCTTCAACTAAACAAAAATAAGACTGAAGTAATTGTCTTTGGAGCCAAAAAAAGACCGATTAAAAGTCAGCGCTCAGCTCCAATCAGTAATGCTAAAAACTAAAAACAAAACTATAAATCTTGGTGTAGTCATGGACTCAGACCTGAATTTCAACAGTGACATTAAGACAATTGCAAAGTCAGCCTACTATCACCTGAAGTATATATCAAGGATTAAAGGATTTATGTCTCAGCAGGATCTGGAAAAACTTGTTCATGCGTTTATCTTCAGTAGACTCGACTACTGTAACGGTGTGTTTACCGGTCTCTTTAAAAAAATTGATCAGACAGCTCTAGCTGATTCAGAAGGCTGCTGCTCCAGTCCTCAAGACTCGAGCCAAGACTAAGAAAGTGGATCGCATCACTCCAGTTCTGATGTCTTTACACTGGCCTCTTGTCTGTCAAAATAATTTACTTAAAAATACTGCTGTTGGTTTATAAAGCTCTGAATGATTTCGGGCCAAAATATATTTCTGATCTGCTGCTACTTTATGAACCATCCAGACCTCTCAGGTCATCTGGCACAGGCCTGCTTTCTGTCCCCAGAGTTAAAACAAAACATGTAGAAGCAGCTTTCAGTTTTTATGCTCCACATATCTGGAACAAACTTCCAGAAAACTGCAGGTCTGCTGCAACTCTTTTCTTTTAAATCAAGACTGAAGACTTTTCTTTTTGTCGCTGCTTTTTATTAAATCACACAATTATTCATTCATACACTGCACTGTCACTTTTATTCTCCATTTTATTTTTCCTGCATTTTGTTTTAAATGTCATTTTTTGCATTTCGTTTTATATGACCATTTGTGTCTTTTGCACTTTGTCTTGATGCTTTTAATGTCTCATGTAAAGCACTTTGAATTGCCTTGTTGCTGAATTGTGCTATACAAATACACTTGCCTTGCGGTCTACTATTCTATTTCCGGGGCCTATTACGAATATGGAAAAATCTAATTAGAAAAGAATCATTCTTGTGCAATAGCAACAATAATATTTCATCAGGAAATTAGGGTTGAGTGGGGCTCGCACAGGCACTTCGGGGGCTTGGGTGGGGCGCATGAGTGCGCAGGTGCTTCAGTAGACCCAGACAGCCTGCATCGTGTGCGTGCTGTTTTCTGTATCTTCAGGTGAGCTATTGTGGTGTAAATGTCTAAAAGTAGTAACTCGAATGTATAGTGACTGTGTAAGAATAATAGATTGTTGATAATGCAAATGTGATATGCATCTCGGAGTTTAGCAAGCCACGTGACATGGCGTGTTGAATGAAACCATGCTTCACCTAGAAACACAGAAGTTAGCCAGGTACCCGCGTGTAGCCTACTAGGAGTTGTGAAGGTGCAGAATATCAGTGTGAGTGTTTCGAGAATGTTATTAGTATAAGAGTGTTCTGAGAATTATCCTGTTAGTCGACATTTGAAGGTTAATTCAAGTTCAAGTGTTAAAGTGTCTGTTAAAGTATGCAGGTGCGTCAGTAGACCCATACAGCCTGCATCATACTAGCTACGTGACTGCTGCACAAGTGATGTGGGTGTGCTGTTTTCTGTATCTGCGTAACGACAAATTTATATAAAGAAGATCATTATTTTAACCATATACCCGCCTGGAAATCCCTTTTTGGTGTTCACGGGTGCAACACGCACCAGACATGGAACACAAACGGGGATGGAAATGTTTTTGTTAGGGATGGAAATGTATCTGTTGGTGACTGTTGGCGTTGGTTGGATGGCTCGACAGCTGCATTTTAAACTCTCAATATTATAGACTATGCTACTAGCTAGGGCTGGGATAAATGATTATTTTGGTAATCGACTAATCTAACGATTATTTTTTCGATTAGTCACGATTAGTCATTTGTTCCAGTCATGCCTTGAATCTCTGCTTTCTGTAGGCACTGCTCCTCTTCTGGCCTCTAGCTAGAGTATTGCTTCAATAATTCACTTATTTGTTTATCTTATCTACAATCTACACCATCCATTAATTATGTTTTTAACTTTTAACCATTAAATGCAATATAAATTATCCCTTTTTTACTATTTTCAGTCATGTTATATGATATTTATCATGATATTTATTGAAGCCTAATAATTTATTGTGCACTGAGAACTTGTGCTACAATCTGCTTTTGTTTACTTGGACTAAAAATAGGGACAGATAAAAACAGAAAAATGTATTAAATATCTAAGGTATGCTATAGTATTCCTTCTATAATTCACTGTGCTGCACTGTACTCTCCTACAATTACTTATCATAGTCTACCTATATATTTTCAGCTATTGTAGCCTACATATTTAGTTATATAAAAACGACCACAAATCATCACTATGAATTCTGTGAAGTGTCGCCCTGTAAATATTGCATAGCGATGCCTCATCATTGTATGAGAATTCCATATTACTGTACCAACGTTACTGTATATAGGAGTTGGAATAGGAGACGTAGCCCCACTCCAGGATACCAAGTCGCAGCGCTATTGTCAAAATTAGCAACCCAGTATAAAACCGACACAACGCCGCTAGATTTGAAAACTGAATTGTTTAGAGGACACTTTGAGCTACAAAGTAAGCTAAATTGTTATCACCAAACGTTGTATACATTTACAGTTTTTGTGACGTTGGCGCCTCAGAGTGGGTGTTAACGTAGCCCATTCCTAGCGTTCTCTAGGAGGCACCACGAGACGTTTGTTTTGCAAGCTTTATCATAGGCTACACTTCACTAACGTAGCCTACATGGCTGTCTTCCGGCATTCAAACCAGAGTTGACTTTCAAGGAGTGTAACTAGTCTGTCTGATATCTGGCTAAATAAAATGAATAATACACCAGACCAGACCATAATAATACACAACTAAAAGGCCCATGTATGTATGCTTTACGATATGTTAGCTAGTAGTTAGCTACCCGTCTGCTGCTGTAACGTTACTCTGCAGCTGGCTTGGAATGGACACTCAGCTGCAGAGCTACTGAGACATATAACAACGTAGCCTACTTCCGGCAGCCTGTAGTACAGGACATGAACTAAGCTAGTAATTTTTGAAAGATAAAGAGGCATATAACTCAACTCACCCGTCATCCGAAGAAATAGCCCCCATATGTTTCCTGTTCTCCCGCATTGTGGTGGTGCTGATATCCAACTGGTTTTTACATAGTTTGCATCGCACCGTCTCTTGTTTTCACTGAAGTACTCCCATACTTTTTATACCTTTGGTCGCACCTTTTCTCCACGTCTTCACCCTCATTTTCTGTCTGTTCGGCATTAACATTAGTCGTTTTGTCACCACCAGCTCTCATCATTAACGTTAGGTAGTCTACCCATTTCGCACAAGGATCTTGCTCTGGTTGACAACCACGTTACTCCTTGTTGATACTTTCTCCTTCTCGGTCTTAAATTAACAGTTGCGGCAGAATCAAAGCGATACTGCCTCCAGTATTTACTGTGGTGGCCCGTGTATTTACAGGTAGCACTAGCTAACTATGTAGCTAATGTGTTGAGCGCCAGTGAAAAAGGACTTGAGAACAGACAAAATGAGGGTGAAGTGGAGAAAAAGGCACGACCTAGACTTTAGAATGTGTGGGAGTATTTCACCCAAGACGAGCCCAAAAGGACGGTGCGATCATGCAAACTACAAAAACGAGTGAGCATTGTGTAGCATCAGTTAGCATTGTGTACTTTTGAACTTGTTACATTAGAACCGACTTCATCGACGCATAAATTACACGTCGACGAATCGTCCCAGCCCTACTACTAGCCAAGAAAAATATACCCTTGATTGCTGTAGCTCAAACGCGTAAATCACCTGTTTGATGTGCTCTTTAATGGTGGTGTGATATGCGTTTGCAATTTCGCGTGTAATCGCGGATCGTTTTCCTCATTCAAAAACGTAGCCATGGACCTCCGCGCTAGTGTTATCCAGGCTATAGCCTACGCATCACAGTCGGCAATATTTTGCCAGCTTTCCTGCCTTTGGCAGCATGCTTGTATATGAAGTAGAAGAGATGTTTGTATATGAAAGTCTGAGAAGTAAAAAAGAAAAAAAGATTTAAACAAGATCCATTTGATTTTTTTCCTTTTTAATTACACTCACTGTTATTGTACTGATGACAGCGGTGTTAAGGATTATGACCCCTTGTCAGTCTTTAATAACACTATAACGTTATACTAATATATAATCAATAAGTACTGTGCCACTATTATGCGATATGCACTTGAACTTGTGTGTTTGATTACGTCAACACATTCATTCCCGGCTGTGCTGGCTTCCTAATCACTCATCAGTCAGGAGGTTTAATTCATATTGACACCGTAGGTGAACTAAACGGCTGGGGGGTCTCCCCATTCCAGCAAAGACATTCCTGCATAATAGCTCTTGCACATTGAGACAATGAACCTCATTTATCAACGGAACATGAAACCAGCGCAGATCCGATCACAGAAATGGTGGTACTAGCGTTCATGTCTGTTTCATTAAACATTCGTATGGTACCATCTCTCGTACGAATGATTCTGATATGATGATAAATGTGGCAGCTGAAACCATTCGTATTTATGCCCCTAGCCTACATATTCTGGCCTCACCCTTGCAGTTCAACATAGAGATTAATAGACTAATATGACTAGTACGGCCAAGAACATACATTTCTCTAACCACTGATCCACTCTCCATGGAAAGATTCCCTTGGTCCCAAAAAACTCTCGCTTTTCCAGTTTGATTTTAAGGGATGATTCACATGTAAATTCACACAATCAGACATATACAGCGTGCTGGCAACTTACGTGTTTTCAAGTGTCTCGCCTACACAAAAACATTGCACACAAATAGCTTTTAATTCAATGATTTATTGTGACTACATGACAAAGGCCTTCTAACAAGTAGGCTATCTCACAATGAATGTGAAATTACTCTTACAGAAAAAACCTGTTTACCCCGTTAATTTGAAAATACCCATTTATGTTAAGGATATATGGTAAATGTCATGGATATATGCCACATAGATGAGGCCTTTACAAAATAAAATGTTTTGCCATAGGGTAGGCTAGCAATATGGCTGTGTCATGCCAAAATGTGTCCCGCTTGCGCTCTTAATAGGCCCCATAAATAGTACCACAAGACAATTATTTGGAAAAGAATGTATTTACATTACATTTAATGACATTGAACAAAATGCAAAAATGGAAAATTGCAAGTGCATTGAGGTAGGCTTGGACTAGGAACCTCATATTGGAGGCTTGCTCCATACCAACTGAGCTATTGAAGTGTGTTACCCAACGTTGAATTGGTAGATGGATACGTTCAACATAATTAAATTAAATCCAAAAGGAGAATAAAGATGAGTTTGAAAAGAAGGTACTCATCTAATGTTGTGCTGTGTATCATGGCCTTCATAGAATGTGTGAACTTTAATGATTAAATGATCAGACTTGTCTTCATTCGTAGACTATAAGAGAAATACACTGCGAACCAAGCCTGTTAAATCTGCCCAAAGACGCCACCTGGTGGTGGTGCATCACTGAAATGAAATAACGCCCGGCTGAAATCCCACAGGATTTCCCCTGTGAAATGCCACGATGGTGAAATGCTGCGGCAGGGATAAGTGCTCAAGGCTACCCACTGTAGATCAGATGGATGGATAGATAGTCCAGTAGACCCTGTTACAAACGACTCAAGGCAACTAGTATTTTATCTCATGAAGGCAGTTAATTGAGCCAGCTTTGCTGTGTGGTTGATCATTTTTCCAAAGCTTGAGAATACGTTTTCTTGCTGCCATAGCCAACCCAACACCCTCCTGGTACCACTGTGTGAGAGTGGATCACAATGGCACAGAGAGTGGGAAAATGTTACCAGTCATTGTTGATATATTCTCTCGCGTCCTTTGTGTGTGTGTGTTCGTGCCTGCGTTGTCTGCCTGCCTGCGCGCGTCTGTGTGTGTGTGTGTCTGTGTGACTCAAAACTCCATGTGGTGTCTGGGAAATCCACTGAGGTGCTGTGAGTAATTATTTAACCTCATGGACTCCCAGTGGTCCTCAGCCCCCGCTTCCCAGAAATGACCCAACACTTAGGAAACACTTTTTTTTCCACATTTTGTATTGTCTGTTGTTATTTGGATTTGTACATATTTATTTGGATTTGTACTTACAGTCAAGACAGAAAGTCTGCACACCCCTTTCACCTTTGCCATGTTTTATTACATTACAGGCTTATTCTACTATAGATTGAGTTCATTTTTTGTCTCAGAATTCTACACAAAATAGCCCACAATGTATATGTAATGTAACATAACAGTTCTTTAGACAATGTGCTAATTTATTCAAAATCCAAATGTAAAATATAAAATGAACATAAGTATGCACACCCTTTGATATGACACCCAAAAGTGAGCTGAGGTGCATTTTGTTTCCACTGATACTGCTTGAGATGTTTCTACAACTTAATTGGAGTCCACCAGTGGTCAATCAAAAAATGGATTGGGGATTGCCAACACCTGCCTGTATAAGGTCCCACAGTTAACAGTGCATGTCAGGGCAAACTCCAAGTCATGGGGTCAAAGGAATTATCTGCAGACCTCAGGAACAGGATTGTGTAAAGGCATAGATCTGGCGAAGAGTACGGGAAAAATGTCTGCAGCTTACAGGTCCCAAAGAGCACAGTGGCCACCATCATTCATAAATGGAAGAAGTTTGGAACCATCAAGAATATGGCCGCCCAGCCAAACTGAGCAATCGGGGAAGATGGGCCTTGGCTAGGGAGCTGAGCAGGAACCCAAGGATCACTCTGAGAGCTCCAGCGTATCCTTGTGGAGATGGGAGAACCTTTCAGAAGATCAACCAATCAGGCAGCACTCCAACAATCACGCCTTTATGGTAGAGTGGCCAAAAGGAAGCCACTCCTTAGTAAAAGGCACATGACAGCCCACTTGGAGTTTGCCAAAAGGCACCTAGAGGACTCTCAAACCATGAGAATCCAGATTATCTCGTCTGCTGAAACCAAAAATGGAACCTTTTGGCCTGAATACGAAGCGTCACGTCTGAAGGAAACCAGGCACCACTCATCACCGGGCTCATACCAATCCTACAGTGAAGCATGCCGGTGGTAGCATCATGATGTGGGGATGTTTATCAGCAGCGGGAATGGGGTGACTAATCTTGATAGAGGGAAAGATGTATTCAGCCAAGTACACTGAGATCCTTGAAGAAAACCGGACCCAGAGCGCTCTGGACCTCAGACTGGGGGGAAGGTTTACCTTCCAGCATGACAACAACCCGAAGCACACGGCCAAAAGAACAAAGGAGTGGCTTCGGAGAAAGCCTGTGTATGTCCTTGAGTCCCCAGCCAGAGCCCAGACCTGAATCCAATAGAACATCTGTGGAAAGATCTGTAAATGGTTGTGTACTGACGCTCCCCATCCAACCTGACAGAGCTTTTGCAAGGATATGCCAAGAGGAATGGCAAACATCTCCAGAAACAAGTGTGCCAAGCTTGTAGCTTCTTTCACAAGACACCTTGAAGCTGTAATCGCTGCCAAAGGTGCCTCAACCAAGTATTAGGCTAAGGGTGTGTATAGATATGTAACCCCTAAATAAACTATTTTTGTCAGTAAAATTAAATTGTGTATTTTCTAAAAAAACAAATTTCACTTCATCATTATTGACTTGTGTGTAATGTTTGAGGCAAAAAATGAACAAAATCTAGTGCAGACTATATTGACTACGTATTAATAGGCAATATTTGTTTCAAGCAGCGAGAAAAAAACACTTGATTGATCAACGCAGTGTTAAAAACAGTTAACCAAGGAGATCATAAGCCAGCAGCAGAACGGAGGGATATGGTGTTTAAAGTCTTTGACTTTATGTTACAAACGCACCCATAGTAGTGCACTTTCCTCTCAATTCCTTGCTTGTCCTTGTTTGTCTTAAAATCATTTGTATGTCTGTATTCAGCCTTCCTTCCCACACACACACCTTCCTGTGCTGAAAAGAAAGAAAAAAAAAAAAAGAGAGGGAGTGGGAGAAAGAAAGAGCTGACGAGACACTGGCCGTGTTTGGGCTGTGTTAACCATATGATGACCAACCCTCCCCTCCTCTCTCCTCTCCCCACTCTCCCTCTCTCCATCTGCTACAGGCCCAGTCTCGTCTGTATCTCCGACAGACATACGACCCCTGTTACACAGTTCTCCCACCCTTGCTGGGCTTGTTTAATGTGTGCGTGTGTTAGTGAGTTTCTCATCTCTCCTGACCTGTTCTACAGGATTAACCTCCCTACCCTAACCCTACCTACTGTTTCAACACCTCACAGGCTGACGCAATAATCTACTGTACATCTCCATTGTTCCTGCTCTCCTCCCCCCTTTTTATTTCCTGTCTCTCTCTCTCCCTCCCCCCCCCCGCCTCCCTCTCTCTGTCCCGCCCTCTCCCCCCTCTCCCTCCCTCTCTCTGTCTCCCTCTCTCTCTCTTCCCCCACCTGTGCCCCATAAACATGGTGTACTGTCATATTCCCCTTTCCTCTCTTTCTCTCTCTCTCTCTCTCTCACACACACACACACACACACACACAGTGAGAAGGACTGTTCCTCACCTAGTCGACAGTAGCAGTAATCCTATGTTCAACCGGCGCCATCTTGTGGTGGTTTTGTGGAAGTGCTCACATCTTGTTTCCCCGTTTCAGGTCGCAATGAGCTGATAGCTCGCTACATCAAGCTGCGCACCGGGAAGACCCGCACACGCAAACAGGTACGCACAGGCCCACCAGGCATGCACATACTTACTGTACAACCTCAGAGATCCCAACCCTGCGGGAATAAGGGTCGATTGGATCTCTGAAATGTTTCTAACTCTGAAAGGTTAGTCGAAATATTATTTTTTTTCAAAATAGAATATGTTTTTATACTCAATGAATCAGTAAATACCCTTTATAACAATCGGAAAGGCAGTGAAATTGCAATCAATACTTAAGGCTTTGTGCTACTCATTTTGTCACGTTACAGTGAAATGTTTAATTTGACGGCTACTTCTGGTTTTGGCACCCATTCGGATCTCTGAGGTTCTACTGTGTACTAGGTATGATGAAGGATGGCTTGACAGTTTGGTTCGTCTGTGCATCGTTTATCCAGTGTATTTTGTGGATGTGCAGGGCATGCAGTATAAGAATACCAATCTGTGATTCCGTGTGTAGAGATGTCTTAAGTGTATGTTTTTTCACCTGTGTGTGTGTGTGTGTGTATTTTCGTGTTTTTAACCCCGTTCCACGCACTCCAGGTGTCTAGTCACATTCAGGTGTTGGCGCGTAAGAGGGTGCGAGAATACCAGACTGGCATCAAGGTAGGTGGCAAACGGAATGACGCCCCTCTCTCCTTTCTCTCCAGTCATACCCTTTTCTCCTCTCCTGTCCTCCTCCTCCTCCTCTTCCTCTCTCTCTTCAGGTCTCTAGTCACCTGCAGGTCTTGGCCAGGAGAAAGTCTCGTGAGATTCAGTCTAAGCTGAAGGTATCCACTCACACACTCACCCAACACCGCTGTGCTCCTAGCCGCTACGCTTCACCGCAACCCAACCCAACCCAACCAAGTTGGTTTCCCAACCAACGCCAAGCCCCTCTGGGTTCTGGAGCCGGGGTTTGGGCGCATAACGACTTGCATTGGCTGTGTGTGTGGGGAGGGGGAGGGGGGGGGCTTTGTATGGAGGGCTTGCTAAGGCTCGGCTTGGCTAACTAATCACAACTTCAGCTTCCAAACATTCCAGAACATATAGGATAACCATTTTTTGCAGTGGCGGCTCGTTCACTAGCTGGTGTTGACGTAATGGTGTGCTTAGTATTGCTGTGACCCCCCCCCCCCCTTCTCTGCTGTCTAACATGGAGTGTTTGTGGTGCTGGGACCCCATTCTGGCTCAACGTTGTGTTTGTTGTTTGGTGGGGGTTGTCCCTGGTGTGTTGTAGTCCAGTGTAAATGGGGTTTTCTCTGGGGTGAGCCTGCAGGACGAGGCTAGTTTAGATGATGTGTTGGTTAGATGGGGTCGTGGTGGTGTTAGTTTGCATGGGGTTTATTAGTTGGCCCGGATGAGCTTGGGACTTGCATGGCTATGACGTATTAGTGAGACACACACACACACACTCACACACTCACACTAGAGGTCTTCACGGATCTTTGGATGTTAGTTTGCATGGGGTTCGGTTCTTCACTAGAGGTCTTTGGACCCATTCCGAAATGGACCAGTGGCTTTCTTACCCGAACCCGATCCGCATAAATAAATAAAACATTTAAAAACTGAGACCCGGACCGAAATGGACCCGAGGACAACCAGACCTGTGCCCTAACAGATAGGATCCCAACGGACCCGACAGAGATTCCAACGGCAGCATGCACCAAACGGCTATAGCAAAAGAGTGTTAATGTAACCATTGATTTAATACCAATGTAATGCCAAAATAAGTATAAATATGTATCTAATGTTTTGTTTATCTAAATAATTATGGGCTATATAATCAGCAGGACTTCATAAAACAATCCTCATATCATTGAACCTACCTCACTCACCCGATCCTCTCTCCTCGGAAAACCACACAACCTGAATTTCCTTCATCATCAATGCGCCTTTTTCATTGATGGCTTCTCGCTTGCAATTCCATAAAATTTGAAGAAAAAAAAAGCAGACAGCAGGCTTTTTAAAAATCAGCAGAAATCCTATCAGTAAAATATAGTGATGTTTTCGCAACAAAGTCATCTAGCCATTAGGTCTACTACAGCCTTACTGAAGAACTGAAGAAACCTGTAGCCTTTAATAGGCTAATTAACTCAGCACTGGTCTTAATCAATCACGTTAGTCTGATTACAGCAATAAGATGGTTTATATATAGGGCTATCGTTAAGGAAGAGCCCTCTCTCTTCAGCAGGTGCTGATGTGTGTGTGTGTGTGTGTGTGTGTGTGTGTGTGTGTGTGTGTGTGTGTGTGTGTGTGGCTCTGTGCTGTGCGCGCCAGATGCGCACAGCAGTTTCAGTTGGCTGAAAGACGCCCGCGCCGCCTCAGTGCATGCACTCATTTCCAAGACAGATTACCGGTAGTTTCAATGTCTTATTTTAAAACTGGAGATTAAAGAATTTGATATGGGAAGGAAAAAAAACATTGTTTCCTTGCGGGTCCATATGGGTAAATCAGTTTCAGATGTGCTTATCCGAGACCCACGGCAACATATAACAGACACGGACAGTACCCGTGAGACGCATCAGGATTTTGGACCCGACTCGCTCGGGTCTCGGGTTCGGGTGGAACCTTGAAGACCTCTAACACACACACACACACACACGTTATAATTTCTCCATCTCTGGCCCTAACCTGGTCTATCCACCAGTTAGTACCGTCATCCCTCTTTGTCTCCTCTCTTCTCCTCTCTTCTCCTCCTTCACTTTCACTCCATCATGTGATCAAGGTGTTTCCGATGGAAACAGAGCGAGCATTCTTGTCACTTCACCTAGAACAGATTTTAGAGAAGTGAGCGCGCGCACACACACACACACATACACACACACACACACACACTTACACTTTCAAACTTCCACATTCCTGGCCGGTGTCAGATGCTGACGTGTGTAGTTGTCCGTTGTTGAGCTGACTGACAGAGAAGACAACACACAGCTGTCTGTACGAGCCTCATATCTAGAGCTCGGCTCGTTTCAGCTTCTACGGTAGGACAGCTTAGGTGTGTAAAGCTTGTATTGTTGCTATGTTGTAGAATGTCTACCTACACACACATAGAATGTCTCTGGCTTGTCGTCGTTGTTGAGGCTGCTGTTTGGTTCTGTGCAAACGGTCTTCAGGGATAGTTTTACAGGATAATGGTTGAAGGAAAGTTTACATTGGGTACTATTGTTGTTCAATACTCTAGTAAGCCAATTAATGATTTGTGTCTTCTTTGTCATAGGCCATGAACTTGGTAAGTTGGAGTTTGATTTTAACCTATTTGCAGTCTGCTTTGTGCGCTTGCCAGTTGCCATTCTTGCTCTCTTAAAGTGCTGATCATGCATTGGCTCCTGCTCCCAGCCAGTTACAAGCCCCCCTTTCCTGCTTCCCAGCCAACCAGAAGCAGCCTCTATGCCCCTCCCAAATGCCAAGTTCGCTTTGCTTGCTTAGGTGTGTCTCTTGCTTTGCTCTCATACAAGCACTGGCTATGGATAGTAGGCACTCTCTACTGCGCTCTCTTTCTTTCTCTCTCTCTCTCTCTCTCTCTCTCTCTCTCTCTCTCTCTCTCTCTCTCTCTCTCTCCTGCTCTTTCTCTCCCGCTCTCTCTCTCCTGCTGTCTTCATAGCTCTCTCTCTCCTGCGCTCTTTCCTTCTGTCTTCTTCTGTCTCACCTGCTCTCTCTCTCTCTCCTGCTGTCTTCATAGCTCTTTCTCTCCTGCTCTCTCTCACCTGCTGCTCGGTGCTGAGATGCGTTCTGTCTCTGTCCTTCTGCTGTTGTCATTCTGGTAGTGCTCACTAAAACACAGTCGTTGAGTACATGGTAGAGCTAGGAAGCATTATGATTGTTTCTCTCCCCCCCCCCCCTCTCTCTCTCTCTGTCTCTTGCTCCTTCTCTCTCTGTCTCTCAGGACCAGGTCTCTAAGGACAAGGCGCTGCAAAGCGTGGCCAACCTCTCGTCAGCTCAGATCGTCTCCGCCAGCGTGATGAAGCCCCAGCCCCCCTACCCTCCCCCTGTCAGAGTGAGAGACATACCTGTACACACACTCTCAGTCCACACACACACACATCACAGATGCAAGTGTGTCAAAATTTGGTGAGATTTGCTGTTTAGAATCCTAAATGGGTCACCCACGTGATTCTTGGACTTGCAGATTTATTCCATCCATAGAAAGACAATGGAGTGTGGACATCTGATACTGTTTGATGCACGTTTGCGTTGCGCAAGGACTGTGTCAACAACATGCAGCAAAAGGCGGGCGGGCAGGGCAGGCAGTAGTAGCCTTATAGTAGGCAGGCAGTAGTAGCCTTATAATATTGTTATCCCAGCAGATTAGCCTACAATTAGAGATTGGAATAAGTAGCCAATCTTTTTGGATTCAAGATTAAGGGGAGAATGTGGACCAGACATGGAACACAAACGGGATGGAAATGTATTTGCTGGTGACTTTTGGCATTGGTTGGATGGCTGCATTTTAAACTCACATTATAGACTATGCTACTAGGCAAGAAAAATACACCTTTGATTGCTATAGCTCAAACTTGTAAATCACCTGTTTGATGTGCTCATTAATGGTGGTGTGATATGTGTTTTCAGGCGTTTCACATGTAATCATGGATCGTTTTGCCCATTCGAAAACATAGCCATGGACATCTGCACTAGTGTAATCCAGGCCTTACTTAACGTTAATTTACATCGTATGGATTGAATGTTCATTCTCTGGTTCCGTTTCAGAATGAGAGAGTTAGGGAGAGCGAGGGACTGCTGGTGAAGCATGTTGAGGCAGATGCGAGAGGCAAGTAGAGCAGGAACTGGCTGGAGCATGAGGCAGCTTTGTCAGCATGTCACCATTGTCAGATTTCAAGGTTGACACCAGGATGTGCTAAATGCGTTCTCCTTGTGTTCAAGCTGTCAAAAACATTAGTAAGGGCTCACTGTCAAACGAGTGCCACAAGCAGAGAATCTGCAACACTTTATCAACTTGTAGTATTAGTGTGCTACAGTTTCCGCAAGTGGGACACCTACAGCAGGACAGAGCAAGACACGAGCACCTGAAAAGATAAGGGAGAAAATCAAAATGCCAGTGCCTCCCATCAACTGTGACAAATCCTTATATCCTCATGCTAAAGTCGACTGTAAAACCAATGCTGAACTTTTTTTTTTTTATACCCCCCCCCCCCGAGGGGATTCATAGCATTGTCACCTTTTTCCACATCTGATGAGTTGGCATCCCTGATATGTACTCTGTACTCTCTGTAACTGGCCTGTCTCTGCCTGTCTCCTTAGTTTTGGCCTGGGCCAATCCCTGGACAACCTGGACATTCTCAGGAGTGAGTATCACCTGGGCTGGGGGAGGGGGAGAGAGGAGGGGGAAGAGGGCTGGAGAGAGGGGGAGGAGAAGGGGTAGAGGGGGGAGCAGAGGAGGAGGGATGGAGGGGGGAGAGAGGAGGAGGAAGAGGATTGGAGGGCTGGAGAGAGGGGGAGGAGGAGGGATGGAGGGGGGAGAGAGGAGGAGGAAGAGCGTTGGAGGGCTGGAGAGAGGGGAGGAGGAGGGATGGAGGGGGGAGAGGAGGAGGGATGGAGGGGGGGGGAGGAAGTTGTAGTTCTCTCAAGTCATCCTGCTACTGCCGGGCTCATTTCTCACACGTCCTCTGTTGTGTTGCAGCATTAAGCCGTTTGCACAGCCCCCCTACACTACCCTCCCAGCCCCGCTCCCTACGCCCATCAGTGAGTACACGCGCACACACACACACTTGCTTCTGCAGTATGTTCCAAAATAATAATCGTCATGGGTGTGCTGCACGCGGGTGTCGTTTTGAATGCCGGCATGCGAATAAAGTTTCCTGGTTTTGAACGTCTCCAAGGCTACGAGCCCCTGCCTGCCCCCCGGCCCCCTGCTGCCGTGGCAACGCCTGTGTGGCAGGATCGAACCATCGCCTCCGACAAACTACGGCTGCTGGAGTACTCCGCCTTCATGGAGAGCCAGAGAGACGCAGACACGGTACACCACACACACACACACATACACACACACACACACACACATATACCACACAAAAACACACACATATACCACACACACATATATACCACACACACATATACCACACACATATATACCACACACACACACATATACCACACACACACACATACCACACACACACAACTATACCACACACACACACACACACATATAGCACACATGCACACACACACACACACATATATACCACACACATATACCACACACACACACACACACATATATACCACACACACATGTATCCAAAAGTAAGAACACTAGTGAATTGATGGCTGTGTAGTGGCAGTATTTAAATATCAAGGATATTATTATGACTCTTTCCTCCCCTCCCCTTACAGTTTAGTAAGCACCTGTTCGTCCACATCGGCCAGTGCAGCCCAGGCTACAGCGACCCTCTGCTGGAGTCGGTGGACGTCAGGCAGATCTACGACAAGTTTCCTGAGAAGAAAGGAGGCCTGAAGGAGCTGTTCGAGAAGGGGCCGCACAGCGCCTTCTTCCTCGTCAAGTTCTGGGTCAGTCCACACACAAACACATATTAGAGCAGGGACCTCAAACTCGCGGCCCGCGGGCCATTTGTGGCCCGCAACACCACTCCATCCGGCCCGCGACATGTCAGAAATATAATGTAATCCGGCCCGCAGAATAATTTATTGTAAACGGCGCCGGCAGCCAGGCCTACAATGCGAGATTCAAGTCGCTCAAACGTGGGGCGAAATTCTGTTATTGTGCGCTGCGCGCGAGGTGAATGCTGCATAGTCACAGGTGCAATCAATCCACACACGACTGAACAATGAACGGAATGCAGCTAGACACCGCGAGGCTGTTTTCATGGTTAATTAACGTTAGGAACACAGACAGTTTCAAGAAATATGGACATTGCAGTCTTTTTTGTGGAGTTCAATGGAAAAGCTACCTGCCTGATATGCAAGAACAAAGTCGCCGTTCTAAAGGAATATAATGTCAAGAGCTATTCATTACTAAACATGGAGTGTCATAGGGAGACGAGAGGAAAAAACGAGCCGCAGAGCTGAGAAGGCTAACGTCTCAGTCTTTCAAGATAAGTGTCTAGCAAGAAATAGAGTAGTAAATGAAAAAAGTAGAGTCCGCACACTAGAAGTGATATGAAGGACTATTCTCAGGAGTTTAATTAACGTTTTGATCAAAGTAGATCTTCATCAGATGAATAGAGTAGTAGCCTACAAATGTATTCAAGTGTCTGGTAAGAAATGGAAACAAACTTGAACTTTAATAAATGCAAGTATAGGTCCAGGGCAGGCTTACAGTAGTGATGCATCTTGCAGCTAAAACAGAATAAAATACAAATGTAGGCTATTCAAGATAAAATAAAAGTAAGGAATTGTAGTACTAACTGTTAACATATATTAAAATGAATGGAAACTGGTTTGAAATTGTATGATGAAAATGTTAGTTCTGGTATAGTCTTGCAACATTTAGAGACTGAGTTGTGAGTCTAGTTATGGAAATTCAGAAATATTGCACTTTCTTATAGTTAGTAGTAGTTGAAGTTGACATTGAAGTGGCCCTCCTATGAGTTGACGATACCAGCAGTGGCCCCAAGCCAATTTGAGTTTGAGACCCCTGCATTAGAGTATGTGTGCTTTTTGTGCGTGCATGTTTTTGGTGAGTTAGGCCCAAATCCACAAAGAATGGATTGCTCCCGCTAATAGCTCGATATTTTGCACTGCGATTGCAACATCAATCTCCAGTTTAGCACAATATCCACAAAAGATTTTGTTTTAATGATATGCCAGGGCAAACACGCCCACCAATTTGCCAACTGTGTGCAATTTGCGCCCATTGCAACTAGCCATGAACGCGTTCTTGCGCTCGCCTGGCATGACGGTGCCTTCGTCTGGATACAATAACTGCTGCCATGATCCCTTCGGGCCCGGCAATACAAGGGGGCTTGGTCAGGCTTAGCCCAACTTCAGTTTACTGTAAGTTTAATGTAACGTTACACTAACGTTATGGAGAAATAGCAAAAAGAACAAAAATATTGGTGAGAGATGGGTATCATCGAGATGGCAATGAGACACTTTCTTTGAAGTTTTCCCCCATTAAATATTTAAAGCTTGTTATCTGATCTGTCAAGAGATGTAGGCTATTTATTAGATTTGAACCTCTCAGTACACTGTAGACGGGATGTGATTAAAACGCTGTAGAAACGCGTTTGAAATAGATCTTACAAAACGATTTAGGGAAAAAGACTGGAAGGGTCGTTTACTCAGGAAGTTCAACAAACAAGCAACAAGGTAGCTACAACTCTACTGAGGAAAGGTAAGACAGAATTTAGCTGGTTTATTTTTCTTGTCTTTATATTTTGCTGGTTTGGCATGTTGGAGATAGCATAGAGCGCTGTCCCTGGTAGGCTACTATAGGCTATGGAGAGGATAGATAAAACACACATCACTTGGTTCAGCCTTGCTTGCTTTTCGTGGCTGTAAATAGAACATTTGGCCTTAATTCTATTTTTCCTATTGTACTGTTAGGCCTAGGCTACTGTAGAAATCCACAGAATGGAAACGACAGGGTTAGTGAAGTTTCAGTCAGCGAGAGAGGGAGAGAGCTGCATGAAACGTGATAGCCTACGAAGTGAACGCCTGCTGCACTTGACCAATAATCAGAAAAGATCCTATTATCAGTAGCGACCCGTGTTTATAATGTTGTTGCTGTTGGTGTGTGTGGGTTGTGGTTGTAGAGGGAGGGGAGCGGGCGGATGGGATATACTGTAGATGGGCGTTCTCCTCTCTCTTCCTACTGTATGTTTGATTTTGGGAGTCAGTGTTGGACTACGTCCGTGCCGCTGGGCGATTCATTAAACCAGGCCCTTCTGAGTTTTAAGCTACGCCTCAGTCTGCCTTATTGATGACATTACAACATTTTTGTAGCCTACAGTTCTTGTATATAGGCTAGATATAAGATCTAGGATATAGTCATATCTTTCCCCAGACCGTACTTTTTTGCAAAAAATATCAGTTATGTTTGTGTCTGTGCATCGCAGCTGGCACAACTTATTTTTAAATCCGCTTCTATATATATTTCCCTTAATATCATGCAATATCAATTCAATATCATTCAAACTTCTGAGGAGAGACAGAAGGAGAGAGTGCGCGGCGCTGACTGCTGCAGTTAATACCAGCTTTTCAAAAGCGGTATTTGCCCCTCCCTAACAGTGTGTGGCAGTTAGCTCATGGTGTTTGTGGATCAGACGCAAGGCTTATTTGGGGCAATTTGGCACGGAAGTACCTAATTTGCATATATTCAAATGAGCCTGGCGCAGCTGTGGAGCTATTTGCTCATCGGTGCAGTTTGCAATGCTTTCCCCCCTTTACGTGTGCTTTGTGGATTGGATGCTATTTTTTGTCTCATTTGCACAGGGTTTGCCGCCGCAAAAGCCGCGCAATCCTTTTGTGGATTTGGCCCTTAGTGTGTGTGTCACGCATACATTTTGTAATGTATTTGTGTGTGTGTGTGTGTCAGGCGGACCTGAGCACTGATCTGGAGGAGGGGCCGGGGGTGTTCTACGGTGTGAGCAGTCAGTACAGCGGGACGGAGAACATCACCATCAGCGTCTCCACCAAGGTCTGCTCCTTCGGGAAGCAGGTGGTGGAGAAGGTGGAGGTGAGGCACCCTGGGTGTGTGTGTGTTTCGGTGTGTGTATGTGGATGTTTTGGTGTGTGTATGTCTTTTGGTGGATGTTTTCTTGTGTGTGTGCATGTGCAAAAAAAAAAAAACATCTTATTTTTGCACGTGTGTATTGTATGTTTATGTTTTGTGTTCCACCCTCAGACGGAGTATGCCCGTATGGAGGGAGGGAAGTGTGTGTTCAGGATCCACCGTTCACCCATGTGTGAATACATGGTCAACTTCATCCACAAACTCAAACACTTGCCAGAGAAATACATGATGAACAGTGTGCTGGAGAACTTCACCATCCTACAGGTATGGGGTGTGTGTGTGTTGTGTGCGCGCGCACGCACGCACACACGTGTGCGCAGGTGTGAGTGTGTGTATGTGCGCATGTGTGTGTGTGCGCATGGATACAAATACACAGCTCTCTCATCCAGAGTTGCCGCGGTCATTTAAATCCTGGAAAATTCATGGAACGGAAATGTTTTTGAAAAACGATGAAACATCCTATCCGTCAAGTTTGGTGTTTTGGGAGTTCTAGAAAAGTCATGGAAATGTGTAGTGGGAACCCTGCTGACCCCTCTCTCATCCCCCCTCCTAGGTGGTGTCCGACAGAGAGACCCAGGAGACTCTGCTGTGTATCGCCTTTGTGTTTGAGGTGTCCACCAGCGAACACGGCGCCCAGTACCACGTTTACCGCCTGGTCAAGGACTAGCAACACTACAGCCCCCCCCCCCCCCCTCCCTCGAACAGACTGCTCAACACACACACACACTCAGACGCCAGAGACCCCCTCTCTCTACAGACTGCACAACACACACAAACAAGAGACCCTTTCTGTATAGACAGATCTGCACGCACACACACACACACACTCACTCAAGACGCCAGAGACCCCCTCTCTACAGACTTTTCTGCACACACACACACACACACAAACAAACCAACCAGATAATCCTCTCTACCGGTCTGCATTCTGCACTCACATACACTGTTCCATAGTCCACTGATCTACCGGTGAAACCAAAAACCAGATGAGGAGTCCCCAACTGAGCGCCTGGAGGGAGTGTCCATGTGTTTGTGTACCAGAGGGTGTCCCTGCACGGTTCTTTCCCTGGGACACATAGGAGATGGGCACAGCTTAAAGCCAGCGTTCCCCCCTCTACCCACGAGACTGGGCCCTGCCGTTCAGCAGGGCTCAGTAGAAGTGCTATAGAGGTGTTTGCGGTTCTTGTACGGTATTCCTATTGGGCTTCTGCCTGGAAGGAACCACGGCTCCACAACTGCAGACGAGAAGCAAAGCAGAAGTGTTAATGCACTACATTTTTTGTATGGCAGTTTCATGCGTATTTGAATGTTTGAACCGGAGAAGTCTGCACCGCTCGGAGTTGAAAGTTCAGAGGTCACACGGCTCGGCACCTCTGGGAGAGAGGTCAACTTTATCAGCGTCTGACCCCATTTCCATCATCTTTGTCCGTACAACTGGCTATGGAACAGAGTCCGTAGGTGTCCGGTTCATCTCCCAAACTGTCCAGAATGAGATGGATTTCTGGTGTCCATCTTTAGCATAACCCTTGTGGTTACCTGCTGTCATTTGCATAAGGGAAGCATATCTCCTCGACATCAGCTCACAAAATGACAGTTGGAGCTTCAGAACCCGTAGCACCTGTTAGAAGTACGAGTCTCAATCATCCACCACTGTTTTTTCTTCACTATGTCCCCCCTGGTTGTGTCAGGGAGATCACAAGCCTGGCGTGTATAACACTCTGTTCAATCCTTTAGTCTTTTGCACGTTATGTTTTTTTCATATATTTTTTTCACACTAAAGGAGCATTTTTCTATTCTGAACTAAAGGACTGACACTATATCCTTCATGCTTTAGGCAAGTTGGTCGGCTAGACGTTGTTAACCGGTCGGAAGCGGGCACGAGCGTGGGCTTACTCCAGCGTTTCTACCTCCAGCGGTGTTTATGACAGAGGCGTGTCTGGTTCTAAAAGCCTTAACCCGAGCTGCACTGATGTATAGTACATTTTACTGAGTAGAAACCGTTCACTCAAGACATGGTACTGTCTAAAGACCTGGCTCGAATAGTCAATTTCTTCTGTAAAGGTGAAACTTGATTTGTAAAGCATAAACATGATTTCTGTGCGTGTATTTTATTAGAGGTACAGCTGAGAGGGTTGAACGATGTGTGTAGCTCTCTGGGGGTGCTGTTTTAACCCAACCTCAAGGGTGGCGTGTTTAGTTCAGTTCAATAAATGTGTTCTTTTTCTATCAATGATATATGCAAATCAGCAAGGTACTATATCCCCCTCTCTGTCACCTCTTAGCTGTACTGAGACGTGTTCTGCCTGGCAACACTAAGGATTTTTGGTAAATCAACTATTTGTATTTTTGTCCTCCTTTGTGATAACGCTAAATAAGATGTTTTGTTGGTTTGAGTACCAGCCCCAGGTTTTGGTTTTCTGCCAATTTTTATCAGGCTGGCACCACTTGTATGCATCTGTGAAATATATTATAGAATGTGTGACTTGACAATGATTTGACTTGTTGTTTGTGGTTCATGACACTGCGGGCCGGTTTTCAGGACACAGGTTAAGTGTAGTCCTTGACTGACAAGAACATGTCATTAGAGATTCTCCATTCAACAAATATCTTAGTGTTTCTATGCTTAATCTGGGAATGAAGCTGGCCCTAACAGTTATTTCTTTTTCTCTTTTTTGGGGGCGGGGGGTTGGGGAGGGGGGGGGGGGGGGATTATATGGCTCCTATATAGGAGAGGTAGCAGTTTCCTCGAACACAAGTATCAGTTGGATGCAAATCTGTTCTTGGTTCAGTGGGAAAGGTTAACTTGTGCCTACCAGATCTGGGTCAAAGACTATTTACAAATGGTCAAATACCATCAAATAACTGGGGTGTGTTTTTTTCTTTTTTTGTCTGCCCAACACGATTAAACTAATGGAACAGTCCTAAAACGTCCCCGACTCTGGTAAATGAAACGCACCTCAAACACGAGAGTGTATGTATGTATTGTACCTGGGTCTGGTCCTCATCTCTCCTCTGGTCAAGTCTGCACTCAGTGGTGCCTGTACCATGACACTGTTGATCACCTATCTACCAATAAATATCACCAGGTGCCTCCTGATTCATTTTGCCTTCTGAGAAGCCTCTGAAACTCCTTTCATCCCTCTTAATCGAGTGCAACCGGTATTCTTTTTTAGCGGGCCAAGCACCAAAGGTGTGAGGCACCCTATTGTAATTGGTAGTATTATTATTCCACAATTGAAGTCTCTGGCAGCCCCTATATCCGACATAACTTTTTTTATGAAACTTTGCGCAATGTTAGAGGATCATGCAAAGAGGCCATGGAACAAGTCTTGCATCGATTGGCCAGAGGGGGGTGCTATAGCAACCGTTTGAAGTGGCAAACTTTGAACAGGCATCTCATGCCCCATCTGACCTAGAGTCATGAAACTTTACACACATATGCTTCTCCTAACAAGCAACAAATTTGCCTCAAGAACCAATAACTTACGTTTATGTATATTTTCCGCCATTTTTTATTTTTTTGAAAAATGCTTAAAATCTTATCTCCTCCAAGGAACTTAGGACATTCTCAGCATGGAATGCGGTATACACAATCTAGGCCAATATCTAAAGTTACATTTTGGCAAAAGTTTGGAAAGTTAAAAAAGAGCCACTATAAGCCAATGAACGTTGTGGACAAAGAAAAATGGGGGCGCTAGAGAGTTAAATGTTAAAAGTTCACTATAAAAACACCGCTTCAAGAACCCAAATAGTCAAAATAACAGGCTGAATTGTTTTTCACTGCCGCTGTTTTCGCGTTTGGAAATACATGGAAGTGAATGCAGCTGACAGCTAATTATGGCTCATTCACTTCCATGTATTTACAAACACGAAAACTGGCAGTGAAAAACAATCGGAGTCTGGTGATGTTTGTAATCCCGATAATGTATTCAGCCTGTTATTTTGACTATTTTGGTTCTTGAATTGGTGTTTTTATAATGAACTTTTAACATTGGAGTCAAGGGGGTCTCCCGCACTCGTCCAATTACGTCAGACTTGACTAATACGCAGCTGCGTGAATAAAGCGATTTGGCCCTTTCAAACCAAACGGGGGTGCTAGAGAGCTCATTTGCGGTTTAGGCCAAACCAAAACTGGGGCTGCGTTCCGAATCGCCTACTCCCATATAGTATGCCAAAATTGATGTAGTATGTTCCAATACATAGTATGCCACATGCAGTATGGCAAAAATACCAGGATATCCTACTACATCCGGTGCACTGTGACAGCATCAAAAGGACAACAGTGACACAATGCAGATTAGATGTACATTATGGATACAAAATATACAAGAGTGCAAATAAGTGTATAACAGTAGGTAGCATGCCTCTTGTGCAAGATGCAGGTGTCAGTCAGTATGCCATGTTTGTAAAATGTAAATGTCCTGTCCAAGGAGCCTTAGTACCCACCGAGCTGACTCGGGTCCACGCTGTCCAGCCAGTAGATGTCAGCCATGCAAACAGTAAAGCCCGGTACCTCCTCTCTCAAAAGTCAGTTTCTTGTTTTAGAAAGGAGATGTACTTGTGAGTTCTAGAAAGTAGTAGTACATTGGCTTTTCCTACGTTAAATCCAATTCTTGTTAGTCGCTTTGGCAACTAAAAAAGTGTTTGCCAAATGACTAATGTAATTTAATGTCATAAAGCCTTTATAGGCAGCTGTGTCACCTCCCTGTCATAAACCACTCTGTTATTTTTCCGTTTAACATCAACCGCTGTCATTCCATTTTGAAATGTTTTAAGTCATTTTACTCATTTATCAGACACTTTTATCCAGCGCCAGACATGAGCTAGCGTTGGGGTTAAGTGCCTTGCTCAAGAACACAACGGTAGGTAGCGATTGATGGGGAATCTCTTGTCAAGTGTCTTGAACCAGGGACCTTTCATTCACTAGTCTCTGGGCTACCTGCTGCACTAGTCTCTAGCCACTGGGCTACCTACCGCCATGTCGCTCCCTGCCTTTCTCACACTCAGGGGTTCTCTGCTTCTTGTCATGGGCAAGGCCTGTTTCATTCATGACCCTGTGGTGTTAGAGATGACAGGGTTGGAGATATACTAGCCTACTATTAAATTGTGATTATAATTATTTACATTAATCTGAACATCGCCTGTAATAGTAGGCTACAATTGGCGAAGTAATGCTCAGTCATAGGCCTACTAGCAGCACTCCTCTTCGCTGGTTCAGGTGTTGTGTCCAGGGTGCGTTTTTGCACAGAGCCTGAAGGTATATCGCTCCAGCTTCTTCTGTCATTAAAATTCGGGCTCCAGTACGACTGCAGGGACGATTCACATTTATGTCCCGTGACTGACATAATTTCCCTTGCCTCTAAATCAGCATTGGCTAGCTTTTGCACAACGGTGCTTCGCAGACAGTGGTTTGTGTAGATGGTCTCCGTGCCCACGGCTCTGCAGATGCGTTGTAACATCGTAGCGAGGAAGTTCACACCCATTGGCTCTCTAGTAAACCTTGGGGGGGGGGGGGGGGGCAGAAAGAGATCACAGAGAGTGTTAGTCTACATTTGCAACAATGTAGCCTAGCTGTCTTTCAACTGTCACAATTTAACAAAAATATCATTAACTCACCAAATATCGCTGGTAGGATTCTTCTTCGGGTGGAGGTAGAAGGCTGGTGCATCGGGTGGCAGCAGGGACATGTACTTTTCTAAAGAAGCCACGGGACACAGTGGACCTGGTTGATCGTACATGAATCCCCGCACTCTCCTTGTTTCGCTCATTGGCGTCTTTGTGTTTTTTTGTCTGTTCGTTGAAGGACAATGTGGCATAGCCTACTTCTTTCAATTCTCGTCCTTGCGAATTAAAAAGGAGTCAGGCTTCAGTTGGCGATTTCCTTTTTTCGCTCTTCGTCCCATATGCAGCTGTAGGCTACATCAAACCACACTTTACTGACTAAATCTATTGGAGTGTCAGGGAGGACTTGATTTTATTGAAGTCTGCCTCTGTCAGAGCGTGGTGATGGCATGTTTTGTCACGTCCTTCACGGCGCAATTTCTTCACCACTCCAGAGAATACGTTGTTACTGGTGCTAAAGTCTTTCAGCAGACACCAGGACCGGCCGAATGGGGGGTCGTTGATATAGCGGTTCAGCCCCGCTCGTAGACCGATGTAGCTGCTGAAACCGTATGCTTCACCTTTCCCATTTTTCACAGTCGCATAAAACTGTCTCAGAACCTGGTTGAGCTCCATTTTGCTCACTATTTTGAAATCAATTACCACTTCTTTTTCCGCACACCAAGTCTGAAAACAACGAACGGACCAATTTGTCTGTCTAACGGTCCCTTCTTCATTTCTGGCCTTTTCCAGGTCTGTGATTTCTTTCTCGATAGCGTGTCTTCTAGCTTTTTTTTTCTTCCTCCTCTGCCCAGTCCATCTCCTTACACCACTCATCCATGGTTAACCCACCCAGCAAATCAAAATTGATCACAAAATCCGACATTTTAATCCAATTTAGGGTGTACAGTTAACAAATATAGACAGGCCTATTCGTTATTTAGCAAAATATAGATAACCGACGGAAAATAATTTGCTGCACACCTGGCACGAGTCAACACCTGAACATTCCATCCTAAATGCATTGGATCAAATGGGAGGCGCATTAATACTGAAAATGGAATGATATACAGTCCCAGGTGTGTGTTACAAAGTATTTTAACACGGCTTCCAGCCAATCAGAATCAAGAACCAGAACTAACCGTTGTATAATACGAGCTAGCTAACACTAGATAGCTAATGTGAACAGTAGCTATAAGAACACGCTACCTAGCCTACTGTAATAGTAATAACAGTAAGAATGTGAGATAGTTCTCTAGCTAGTAGTGTTGTTTGCTAGTTGCTTGTAAAATGGTGTTGTTGTTTGCTAGTTTCGCTAGCTTGTTTTGCACTCTTGTGTTGTCTCAGCAAAGTTGTTTGACCCACCCTCAAAAGCGCCATCGAACTATTTAGGCTACTTATTTACAAACTTGTTTTTTTGTTGCTGTATAATATAGCTTTTTTCTTTTAAACAACGTAGGTCTGTAAACCTAAAGAATAACAGAAAAATAAAATAGCCTACAGGGCTTAATTTCCTTAATTATAACGTAGGCTATAGGGAGGGAAAGTAATCTCATCGCCCCGCGTTCCTAATGCCGAGAGAATGAATGGGATTTCTCATAGACACGTCTTTTGAAAAATCATATCTTGGTCGACACCGAAAAGTTAGTAGAATGCCTTAAACGGCAAATACTTGGAGACACACTTTGTTGATTCTGGTGATCATAGTTGATTTTCAATCACAACCCGAATTATAACAATATTTTTCTTAAATTCCATTGACTTTGACTGGAGGAATGGAGCAATTTCAAAAATTTTAGTAGCTAGATTTGACGCTAGTCGCTTTTCATGAAATAAGTCGCCAGGGGGGTCTGGAAAGTCGCTAAATCTAGCGACATAGTCGTTAAGTTGACATCACTGAAAAGCACTCGCACATTTATACCCCTCTTCTATCACGTGTTCCAAGGTGAATAACCCACCAAAAACTCAGATTTCTGCTGCTATTTCACATTTTGAAAAACTGATCCGTTTCAACAAGTGCCTCTACTTATCTTCTATTTTACATTTTCCTTGTGATATCGGGCTGCATCATCATGTAGGCTATCACTTTAGGCTATTATCAGCAGCAATGACGCACTTGAGTATTCATTCATTCATTCATTCATTCATTCATAACATTCGGTTGGGGCCTCAGCCAATCAAATCAATCTATTGCTGGGGGAGGAGGTCCTCCCGGAAATCTGGGTTTTATGATCACTGTCAAGTAGACTACTGTATCCAATAAGAACATAGGCCTACTGTATCCAATGAGAAGATTAACATTTTTATAGATTTTAAAAGGTTTCACGAGGCCGGAGGCCCTATGCATTAGCCTACTCTGCTTATAGGAGACACCAGCCCTGTGTGGAAAGCACAGATCTGTTGGTTTTAATTCCCCATAGCAGCAGAGTGTGAGCTACTTGAGACCAAATTAAACAATATGAACGTCCCTATCCTCTTAACATTTTGAAGACTCAAAAGCAAATTAAATTAAGTTAGTTTTTGTGAGCCTTCTATTGCCTGTATCTCTGGGTGTCTCCCTTATTCAGTCCGATTATCAGGAATGGGGAAAAAAAGCATTGCAAAGAAGCTGTAATACCATAAGAATACATTGGTTTCCTGTTTGTTATATTTTTACTTCTATTTGACATATTTTTCTTATCAAAGGGTGATGCTGTTAAGATTTAACTTTAGCAAATAGCCAAAGATACACATCAAATATCTATCACTAGCACATCTATCAAAAAACACAGTCATTCATAACGTTTCTGTCATATACATATTTTAGACATGCTTAAGCTTTATGGATTTACACTAATTTCGGTAAAAGCATAACCATTACAAATCTGATTGGCGAATATTTGTGCTGCGTCCAAGTTGTGTCTGGTCCAGAGTTGTATAGTGCACTTCCTGTGAAAAATATATATACATTTTTTATTCTATAAACTAGTAATAAAGGCTAGTAATAAAGTTCTTATAAGTAACCTACTTTATCTCAACATGAATTAACTTTGGTATTGTCATATAGGTCGACTTACTGTGTCAGGTCGTTCTAGCCCTGTTTCTCCAGTTCTCTCTACTGTGAATGACAGTCAAACGTTAATCCAAATGAAAAACAGTAATTAGATGAATTTGTACTAATACATTATATTATGTTACTCTTTTTAAAATAACAACAAAATAAACAACAACATTTATGCAACTATGTTCTTATTGTGTAACAATAAAACAGCCTTATTGTGTAACAAAAAAGTAAAATAAGAAATATGCAGGAAGTAAAAAGGTATTTTCATATACGATGAAACTAGTTACTGTTGTAAAACACAAGTAATGGAATTGTATGTAGGCTAGAGGTTCCAAAGTGGGGTGTAAAGTTTAGAATGGGGACAGAGAACAGACAATCCTCACATAGATATAAAAATGTACTTTAAACATCTATCATATATCTATAGCCTATCTACTGTTGATGAAATGTTGACAGTTTGTAGGCTAAGAGTGTCATGCCCTGCTGTGAGTGAAATGTCCTCTGTCTTATGAACACTTTCAAGAGGGCTTGTCGTGACTCATGAGCAGTGACATTTTGTACAGAGGCTACTCAAGAAAGGATGCTCTCATACCCATAACACAAACCACAAAGGCTAGAGAAGAAACAGAACAAAGAAGACAGTTGTTTTTGGAGCAAGATAACATGTTGCTCATCTCAGGGGGGAACGAGTCTGCTTACCGAGATGAGATCCTGAAATTAACAGCGTGGTGCTGCACAAAAACAAAGGAAATCATCTGCGACTTCAGGAAGAACAGAGCAGACCCCGCCCCCCTTTACATCAACGGTGAGTGTGTGGAGAGGGTTCACACCTTCATATTCCTGGGCACTCTCATCTCTGCCAACCTCTCCTGGTCTGACAACACCATAGCGGTCATCAAGAAGGCCCAGCAGCGATTACACTTGCTGAGGGTCCTCAGGAAGAACAACCTGGATCCAAAGCTGCTGGTGACCTTCTACCGCTCCTCCGTTAAGAGCCTGCTGGTGTGCTACATGCCACATCACCCCCATCCTGGCCTCCCTGCACTGGCTCCCAGTTCACCTCCGGATCGAGTTCAAAGTCCTGGTGTTTACCCACCGAGCTCTCCACGGACAGACCCCGGCCTACATCACAGAACTTTTACACCCTCACTCTCTGAGTCGGTCTCTGAGGTCATCCGACCAGGGTCTCCTGGCGGTGCCCCGGACCAGACTAAAAACTCAGGGTGACAGAGCATTTGAGGCGGTGGCGCCAAGACTCTGGAACGCTCTTCCCCAGGCCCTGAGAGAGCCATCCACTGAACTCATGTTCAAAAAACTTCTTAAGACACACATGTTCAGGCAGGCCTTCGGCCATCTATAACGCCTTGCTGCTCGCAATGTTGTTGTTTTATCTGTTCTGTGTCGTTTTAATCTTGTCTCGTGTTGTATTGCCATTTTAATTTATTACTGTAAAGCACTCTGTGCATCCGTGCTGTGAAGAGTGCTATATAAATAAAGCTTACTTACTTACTTACTGCATAACTGTGTGGTACGTCAGCTGCACCGAAGCAGACAGAAGGGGTCTTCAGAGAGTGATCAATGCGGCGCAGAAGATCATCGGCCGCCCTCTCCCCTCCCTGATGGACCTTTACACCTCCCGCTGCCTCAGCAGAGCAAAGAACATGACGAAGGACAGCTCTCACCCTGGCTTCCACCTGCTTGACCTGCTGCCCTCCGGCAGGCGCTACAGGTGCATCAGGGCCAAAACCAACAGACTGAAAGACAGTTTCTTCCCCAGAGCCGTGGTCACCCTGAATGCCAACTTGCACAAACCCCCCCGGTCCCCCCCCAACACACACTGTGCAATATTTCATCCAGCGCAACATTTTATATTTTTATTTATTTTTTATTTATTCTTATTGTGTGACATTATATTCTTATTGTGTGATGTCTGTGTATTGTGATGTTGTCCGCACACTGTGATTTTGTATGTTGTCCAGCGCACTTAAGTTGAGGCTAATTTAATTTCGATGTACCTTGGCACAATGACAATAAAGACATTCATTCATTCATTCATTCATTCATTCATTCATTCATTCATTCATTCATTCATTCATTCATTCATTCATTCAACATCTAAAATGTGAAACAGGCTGGGACGGAGGCTGAAGTCTTGAATCAGGAATCAAGATGCCTCAATATCCATGCATTCCTATGCTTTTCCATTAATTAATTCAGCAAATGATTTTTTATTATTATTGTTATTATTAATATTATTATTATTATTATTATATTTTTCTTAATAATATAAATGCAGTCACAAGTGTTGCACCAATCAAATCTTTTGGGGAGTTTTGAGTCTTTTATGAATGTCTGTGTGTATTTCAATTCAGACATGAAGTGACTTCCCCTACATGAGTGCTGTCTGTGAGCAGACAGCGCCCACTATTTGTCAATGATAAAATAACACCAGCCTGAGAATCAAGTTGTGCAATTCACAGAAAAAATCCCAACTCTCCCTGACAATGTATACATAGCCACTGATACTGAGGTCACTTTTGTGGTAGGTAGGTAGGTGGCAGGTGGGTACAGTAGGTAGGTACTTCATTCCCAGGGGGGAATTACAAAGTTGCAGCAGCGAGATACAAGAACACAAGTCACAGTTTCCAAAATAATTAACTAATGTAAGAGGATATTCTACAAAATGTCTGAACTGATATTTTGTAAGTGTAGCCTACTATATCAACGGTTCAATAAACCTAGCCGGTAGATTATTTGTATAGTCTTTATATTGTAGGTGTGTATTCTTGCCAGTAACTGTTTTTACACTCTCTTACATACTAAGCACTCAGACACACAGGAAACCTACTGAACTGTATGGTTTATAGCTCAGAGTACTGTATGGTTTATAACTCCCGCGGTAATAAACAGCGAAAACATTGACAGAGGGACAAGACCATCCATGAACAAGACTCAGTTTATTGCCAAAGACAGGTAGATACAGGGTGTGTTTGATGTACATGAGGACAACATTATATGTAAAATATTTGGTATGTCATGGGGATTTAGTTTGCTCAGCAGTGTTGTGGAATACTTATATATAGTGCATTGCTAGCTGAGGGTGCTGTGTTCCTTGTAATTTCTCTAACAGTGATTGACGCATAACAAGACTGTTAAGTACCTTATCATGTTCTGCCGTTTGCGCACGTTGTGTGGTTGGGGTGCTAATTGTAGCTGTCCATGCAAATTTGCTAACAACAATACACACATGCAGACATGCACGCACACACACACACACACACACACACACACACACACACAAACACACACACACACACACTCACACACAGGGCCTACTGTATACACAGACAGGAAATCACAGAGCAAATAAGTTCTGTTTGCATTTCGCATATTACAAACTTGGCAGATCCCAAAGCCAGGCACTTGGTCTCTTTCACAACAAAACTCCTCTTCAGCTGACTCACATCTGAACAGCAGACCTGAACTCTGCTTCAGCTGACTCAGAACTGAACAGGACACCTGAACTCTGCTCATCTCTCAGGTGGATTATGGTATCACTAGATTTAAGTAAATGTTTGACGAATTTCCACTCTCACCTCTCTCGCCTGAGTGATAAGGACACATGCACACACACACACACACACACATGCACACACTCACTCACGCACACACACATGCACACATTCACACACACTCACATGCACACACACACACACCTGCACACACTCACATGCACACTCGCACACATGCACACACACACACTCGCACACACACACACACACACACACACGCTCACACATTACAGTATATTCACTAAGTTGGCAAAGGTGTGGCAGAGGGTGTGGTGGGAATGTCAACAAACACAATTGAGCCAGTTCTGAAAAATTACAAAATGACAGCCCCTCTTGAGACTATTTACCTGTGATAACCTTTAACCTAACTTTTTCACTCTCTTGCCACCTCTGAACATACACTATTAGTGGAATATATTTTCTATGGGGTCAAAAAATCCCAGCAAAGCCCCTTCACATTTCATACAAGGTTGCAATACAAGAAGAAAATGAGGTAAATCGTTAACCTGTTGCAAATTTGACCAAACAAATGTTTTATCTCTGAGGGCTGTGAAACATTCCTTCCCAGAATAATATTATTCAGAGCAAGAAAGCACCGCTGGGGGAGCGACGCTTTGCTCTGCTCAGAGAAGGGTCTTTACTGTAGGTCAGACACCATATCTAACAGGAATGTGCTGTTTTATTATCACATTTCACAATAAGCCTACTCCTCCATAGAAATATCTTAAACTGTCTTTGTTAAACTATCATGTAAAAATGAGTAAACAACTACAAAGTCAAAAGTTTTGTTTTCAGTTATATTTGCATTCTCAAGTATTATTATTTTTTTTTTCTTAAGCCATATAAGTCAGAATTCTCTCTTATAGAACCAGACTACAAGAAACACTGTCTTCAAATTGTTCTTGAGTTGCTGATGTATTCAAGGTTAGGCCTATTGTCTTTATTGCATATTTCACAGTGATGTGTGTAGACGTGCCTCTCCCTCCTGGCCGCGCCCTGTCCCTGTGTACCGCCCTCTAATCGTCTTCACCTCGCCGGGGCGCGGTCCCGAGGGTGGAGCTCTTCATAGGTGTGAGACCTGGGAACGTTACCGATCCAGAACTATACCATTACCGACAGTGGAGCAGTCTGGAACGTTTTTTGTTCCGTCAACGACTGGAGACAACGTGATTTTTCACTATTTATGGTATTGTCGTCTACCGGCAGTCCTTTCGGCAAGATGACAGTGGAGCCGTTGCGCTCGGCGATGTCCATCGGTAATGTCGAGGACACGTCGCTCGCACTGCCTTCAGATGGCAAGCTCCGCACCGGACACCAGCGTGTTCTGGATCAAGTTCATACTATCAAGAGGAGTAAATCAAAACAGAGCAAGAACGGATCAGTCTCACCAACAAGTAAGATAACTTGATAATTTGCATAATAATTGCGTAATGACGCTTAATTCTGTTGTGTCCAAAAAGCTGTTGTAGGCTATACTACTTTTGCAAGGTTATTCTTCAATGCGAACAGATTCATGACGGTAGTTGTCTGTTCATGCTACATAAACAAAACAAGTCATTGTATGAATACGAGTAAACAGAAACCTAACTGGTCATTGTATGAATAGCCTACGAACAAACAAAAAAAGTGCGTGCCAGTCTGATACAACTGTGCGCGCTTGGATTTTTCTCAATTGGGATTTCTAGGACGATCTCGACCGTGAATATCCATTGTGATCATATTTGAGTAAGCCTCTACCGTCAGTGCTGTTTGTCAAGAAGCTGTAAACCTGTGCTTAGGCTACAGCATAGCCTACAACATGTTTGTGCGCCACGTTACATAACCTCGACCAGAGTTCATGTCTGATAGTTCATCATAGGTAACATCACAGTGTACGCCATGTCAACATAGCTCGAGTTCCACAGCACTGTTGTCAGAAGCCTAGATAGTGGTCAGTAATTCAAGTATTCAGGAGTTTCTTTCATGGTCTTGCATGTTTGTGAAAGCATTATACAATAGAAAGATAACCTTGAAGATTACCTTTAAATCGGAGTTCAGATGTGTCCTGCAGGATTAATTATTAAAAGGTATATATAAAATAATAATAATATTATATATCATATATATATATATATATATATATATAATATTATTATTATTTTATATATACCTTTTAATAGTTAATCCTGCAGGACACATCTGAACTAATTAAGGTATATTATATAGTAGACTATATTATATTGACAAATGCATAAATATATGTTTTTGATATTTTGCACATGTATTATTATTATTATTATTATGAATGATTGTATATTATTAGAATGTATGGTTTATACAATTATTTAGTGCCCCTATGTGAATCACAGTTCTACACATCCCAGGCACCACATACCCCTTCCTTCACACACACACACACACACACACACACACACACACACACACACACACACACACACACACACACACACACTTTCTCTCCTGAATAGTTCCTTTCCCAGTCATTAGGCCTAGTGATGATGGGACTGTGATTATGACTATAATCTTGTTTACACAGTGAACAGGCCGACACCTGCCCCAGACTACTGTAGCTGAGCACATGTACTTCACTTTCAGACTGATTCATCATCTATAGACAGACAGACAGACAGACAAACAGTCGAGACATGATAGGCAGAATGCCAGACCGAGAGACAGGTGGCTGACTGACTGAATGACCTGTTCTCTTTACTGACTGACTAACTAGTCTTACTCAGCAGATGTGGGTTTGGGAATACATCTTGTCATTAGTTTATTACTGCCCAATCAGTGGCAAGGACGATTTTCCTGACCCAATCAGACCCAATCCAGACAACGTGAAACAACTACAACAACCTAGCAGCCACTCTGCCCAAGACGATTGTGATTGGTTTAAAGAAATACAGCTGCCAGACCTTTCTCCAGCGCTGGCACAGCGTAAACGAAGGTCTGGCTATGGAAGACTACTGACTAACTAATGGAAGACTACTGACTAACTAACTGACTGACTAACCATCTGACTAAATGAATGACTGACTGTCTGAATGAAAGCCAGGTTAGAGATGAATGGACAGACAAGCTGGTAAACAAACTGACTGGCTGGCCTGGTGATTGACTCAGTGTTTAAAGACTGACTAATACACATGCTGACAGACACAGACTGATCAGATGAGGCAAGGAACAGTTACTAGACGACGCTACGCAGTTGTGACAACGTTGTGATTCTAAACCGTTCCAAAAGAAAGAAAACAAGTCATGGAAAGGGGATTGGCATCTGCCATTTTGCAATTTACACATGGTGAATCGCAAATCGCCAAAACTAACTCCAGAGCCACTCTCTTTCTCACACAATGGTGTTGTGCTTGTGTATGCACGTGTGTGTATGTGTGTGTGTGTGTACACATGTATGTTTGACCACTGATAACTGTACTACAACCATAGCTAGGGCCCGATCTATAATTGTGTCTGATTATCACTGTGACTACAGTGATCCATGTAGGTGTGACACACACTGGCGTGCTCACTGGGTGCAACCAGAACACATCTGTCATCGCTAGACGTGGCTGCATGTCCCTAGCCGGCCGTGTCTTAATGCTGTAATCATCCAGTTTCACATCCCTACCCGGCCATGTCTAAATGCTGTAATCATCCAGTTATGTGCTAGATGTCTAATGGTGGTATGGGTGGTCATTGGTCACCCATCAGATAAAATGGAGTGTGGTAATGTGATATACGTTGGATGACTAGTTTTAGGAGATCAAATCATATCTAGACCGGTACGGGGCTTTAAGGGGCTTACACACTTGTACTTTCCTCCTTCAGGTTCTCTCTTTTTCTCTCTCTCTCTATCTCTCTCTCTCTCTCTCTCTCTCTCTCTCTATATATATATATATATATATATATTTTTTTTTTTTTTTTTTTTTTTTTTTTGTATAATATATACGATATATATATGCTTCCATTCATACACTTATATATCCATCCATCCATAGTACCTCCCTCTCTTCTATGGTCCCAGGTCAGTCCTCCTCATCCCTCTCTCCTCTCCTCTCTCTGCAGGCCCACAGGTTCTGTCGGTGTTTGCAGAGTTCGGCTCCTTCAAGTTCTCTCCTGCCAAAGCCAACGGCACCTTCAGCAGGAGCAGTTCCAACACGCTGGGAGGCACCAACAAAACGGTAAGCAACAACAACAACAACAACATCACCACCAACCATTCTTCGTTTCCCAGACACAGAGTAAATAGGATTAAGAAATCCTTTAAATTCTTATTTCCAGGTTTAGGGTTGAAATGAATGGATTTGTATTATCGCCAGCCCTGTGTCAGTGAGGATTCAGATTTTGATATTGCCAGTCAGAATGGCAGGGGATTTGGAGAGGTGTCTGTAAAGATCTCTGAGATGATCAGTGATGGACAGTATTGTCGGCTATATTGTATTTTTGTATGTTGTGCTACAATGCTTGTACCTCTATATCCTCCTAATCCTAAAGTCAGGACTGATTGTAAATGTGGTTTGAGGTTCATTAAAGTAGCACACCATGAAATCCTTGTTTTCTGAATAGGCTGTGGTTGTGTATGTGTGTGTGTGTATGTATTTGTGTCACACACACGCACACACGCACACACACACACACACACACACACACACACACACACACACACACACACACACACACACACACACACACAGTTCCAGTGCTCCGGTCTATAATGTCCTCCTCTCTGTCCTGTGGGGAGGTAGGCCTGCTGTGCTGTACCTGAGAGAGCTGAAAAGGGAGAGTGCTGTAACGGATATCCCTCTTCTCCGGGGCTGGTTATGTGTGGATGGAGCTTAATGGAACTGCATTCAGTCAAACCTGGTTTCGGTCCAGCTCTTTGGGACGCTTCCGCAGAGTGTGGAACACAAAGTACACACTTTTTTTTTCTCCCCACATCTTCGTTTGGAATGACTAGCCTGTGTTGCTATTATTGTTGTCAGGGGAGGACACGACAGGGTAGGGAAAGCTACTGAAGAAATACTGTACAGATCATTCAAATTCCACAGTTCCACAGAAAGTGAGCTTATCTGTGTGTGTGTGTGTGTGTGTGTGTGTGTGTGTGTGTGTGTGTGTGTTTGTGCGCATGCGTGCGTGTGTGTGTGTGTGTGTGTGTATCACAGGTCAGGGATGGGCTGGTTGACCTGTCACAGTGTTGAGGTATGTTTGTGTATGACTGTAATGTGCGCGTGTGTGTGTGTGTGTGTGTGTGTGTATCACAGGTCAGGGATGGGCTGGTTGACCTGTCACAGTGCTGGAAGGTTGATGATGAGTCAATGCTTGGCAGACTGTGTGCTGAGGCCTGATACCCAGTCTAATAGAGAGGGTGTTGAAATCACATATTTGCATATAGATTAGCATACCAGGCATATTTCAGACCCACTAGTCTCGCTCTCCAGCCTGCTGTTCTGGATGTACTGTAGCAGGCCTGAAAATACCAGTAAATATTCCATATTGTATTTCTGGTAATGAACACTTTTGTTTGTTCCTGGGAATCTCTTTAATGAAGTCTTCTGTGCAGCAGAGTTGCTTTATGAGTCTTGCATGTCCCTCCTACGCACCTGTACTAGATTTTGGCTAACACTGGGACACATGGGAAGTGTTTTCCTGGAAATGGAACCATAGATACGCAGTCTGCCAGAATGCAGATGAACCTATCCTCAAAGACTCTGAACAATGGGAGTGGATAGATGGCACAATCCTGGCTGTTAAAGTGTAAACTGTCAACGTTTCTGGCGATTGTGGGAAAGACAATATTTTGGCAGTACAGTCATTCACAAGGATACATTGAGTAAGAGAGGGACATTTTCTCTCGCTCGCTCGCTCGCTCTCTCACACACACACACACACGCACACACACACACACACACACACACACACATTTTCATTTAGTGCCAGTGAGGGGAAAAGAGATTCATACAGGATCGTTAAAGCTTGGTTGGAATGGACCCAGCTCATGCCCAACCTGCCACTGGCTGTTTGAACTAGGGCATAGTAGACCAGGCCCTGTACGGTATTCACAAAGACTTCTCAGAGTGCTGATCTAGGATTACTTTTGACATTTCTATCATAATGAATACAGAACCACAGAGACAAGGTCCTAGTCAGTACTTCTCAATACTCTTCAGTACTCCTGTATTCCTCAATACTCCTCAGTACTCCTCAGTACTCCTCATTACTTCTCAGTACTCCTCAGTACTCCTCAGTGCTCCTCATTACTCTTCAATGCTCCTCAATACTCCCCAATACTCCTTAGTACTCCTCAGTACTCCTGAATATCCCTCAGTACTCCTGTACTCCTCAATACTCTTCAGTACTCCTCAGTACTCCTCAATACTCCTCAATACTCTTCATTACTTCACAGTACTCCTCAATACCCTTCAGTACTCCTCATTAGTCCTCAATACTCTTCAATACTCCTCAGTACTCCTCAATACTTCTCAATACTCCGAATGACTTAGTGAATATGAGCCCTAACTCTTTACTATTATTACTATAATATTATTACTCTTTTCACTAATATTCTTATGAATCAGGCACGTTTCAAGCCATGGATTTTGCTAACGTTGCTGGGATGTTGAGGTAATGTCAGACTCAGACGACAGGTTTAACTGACTCTTGCTAAAGTTGCTGGGATGTTGAGGTAACGTCAGACTCAGACGACAGGTTTAACAGACTTACTCAGACTTGTCTGCACACTAATGAGCGTCAGTGTGGGAAACCAAGGCTCGACCGGGGATTGTGTTACCATGATCATACCGTTAGTTGAAGTGTACCTGAGGGCAGGTTATTGGGTTAGATGAGGTGAGTGGCAGGAGTGCTCCTCATATGCTAATGTAAGGGAGAGGACCTTCAGGTGTAAGGGTCTTTTCGCTGAAGCAAGACAGAAATGTAGCACCAAGCACTCCGGAATCCATCAAGAAAATAGCTTTTTATTAAATTCAATTCAATTCAAACTTTTATTTAGCCAAGGGAAACCCATTGAGACGAGTCTCATTTAGGATGGTGTCCTGGTTTATTCTAGTGG
>NC_140236.1:9007788-9012788 GCF_949987555.1 Borostomias antarcticus | reverse complement strand
GGTAAAAGCGTCTGCTAACTGACAGTAATGTAATGTGTCAACACGCGTATGTGAGCGCGTTACAACGGCCTCTCTCCTCCCCTGCAGGTGTTGAGCCTGGGGGGCATCCCTCTCCTGGTGGGCCTCCTCGGGAGTCCCAGCGCGGGGGTGAGCCAGAGCGCGGCGGCGGCCCTCAGGAACCTGGTGTTCCGGGACCAGGCCAACAAGCAGGAAGTGCTGACGTGCGGCGGGATCGGCCCGGCGCTGCACCTGCTGAAGGAGACCGACTCCACCGAGACCCAGAAACAGCTCACCGGTACGTTCAGGACTCTTGACGCACGCACGCACACAGTTACAGATGCAGTACATTTTTGCAAGGGTTCACCCACTACACACACACACACACACTCTACTCACTCACTAATAATCTCTCTCTCCCTGCCTCTCGCTCTCTCTCTCTCTGTCGGTCTCTCTCCTGTCTGTCTCTCTCTCTCTCACACACACAGATTCCGTAAATGCCTGCGAGGGTTCACACACTACGCATACACACTAACAATTTCTCTCTGTCTCTCTCTCAGTCTCTATCATTATCTTTCTCTCTCTCTTTCTCGCTCTCTCTCTCACACTCAAACACACACGCACGCACAAACACACAACCCTCTCCCCTGACAGGAATAAATTGTACCACAAATGCTCACTTTCGGTCTGCCCCTTTCTCTCTCTCTCTCTCTCGCTCTCCCTCTCCCTCTCCCTCTCCCTTTCTCTCTCTCTCTCTCTCTCTCTCTCTCTCTCTCTCTCTCCCCCCCATCTCGGCAGGTCTGCTGTGGAACCTGTCCAGTGCGGACGAGCTGAAGGGGGAGCTGATCCACAGCGCCCTGCCCGTGCTGAGCGAGAGCGTGGTGGTTCCCTTCACCTGCTGGTCTGAGAGCAGCGCCAACAACAACATCCACCCGGAGGTGTTCTACAGCGCCACCGGCTGCCTACGGTAGGACAGCTCCACCTCTCCGCCTCCACCTCCACCTCTCCACCTCTCCACCTCTCCACCTCTCCGCTCTCCACCGCTCCACCTCTCCGCTCTCCACCTCTCCGCTCTCCACCTCTCCACCTCTCCTCCTCCACCTCTCCTCCTCCACCTCTCCGCTCTCCACCACTCCACCTCCACCACTCCGCTCTCTCTGTCTCTGTGGGGAGTCAGCATCACAGCAAGAGTAAGATGAGGGAGACTGCACTGGACTTTTGGTGTTGGTGTTGATGTGTGTGTGTGTGTGTGTGTGTGTGTGTGTGTGTGTGTGTGTAGGAACCTGAGCTATGCTGAAGAAAGGGAGAGGCAGGCCATGAGAGATTGCCACGGTCTCATCGACTCCCTCGTTAGCTACGTCCAGTCCTGCATCGCCGAGGACAACCCGGACGATAAGGTACCACTGGACAACACTCCACCAATCACATGATACCCTCTCTGATCTAGACCAGACACTCCACCAATCACATGATACACTCACTGATCCAGACCAGACATTCAGCCAATCACATGATACCCTTACTGACCTAGACCAGACACTCAACCAGTCACATTACTGTCATTAAACTAGACCAGAATGTAGCCCCTCATTGGTTCCCGTAGTTAATGCGGGAAAAAGACGCTGGCAAAACAGTCTCCTGAAACAACAAGCAGTAATGTTAACTTTAGTAGAATAAACACAGACATAAGTGCAGTTATTGCAGAAATAGACTCAATATTTACAGTTAAACAAGAACAAGAGTATGCTCAGAGTTTCTTGTAGGAAAATAGGTTTGTCCTTCCGACTGGATTTGTCAAAAGCTTTGTTACACTGATTGGCTGAAGGAGTTAGTCTGTCAAAGCAGGTACTTCTGTTGACAATAACCATTCAGAATAGGGGGAAGTCCAGACTGAGTTGCAGAGAGAAACAGAATGTGAGCTCACTAGATCAGATTGGTCTCACAAGGCTAGATCTGGTTTCGTGCCCTAAACATTGAGCCATTTGTTCTGAGGAATTCTAATACTGTCACTGCTTATGATAAAACATACCACACACTTCATATACACTACCTGGACACTGTTTTGGCTCAAGTATCCGGAGAACAAATTGTACAGTAGTTATGTAAGATACCTGTCTAACCTGCTCTGAGTTACACAAACGCGTGCATAAACACACTCAGATGCATGTACACACACACACACATACTCCCACTGACAGGATTCATTTGCTAGTTCCTCTTTTAGTATTTAAAGTACATGTGTGAGTGTGTGTGTGTGTGTGTGACAACAGCAAGAAGACAACAAGCTCTGAACAGAAAAAGAAACACCATCAGCTTAGCGTGGCCGGCGTTGTGTGTTGAAACGCGTCCCTCAACACAGCACTGAATCAACACGAGTTCCGCTGATCGCACACACTGGCGATCCGTGAAAAGGCGTGTGTGATGAGTGAGTCGGTACGCATCCGGGTCGGAACCGCCGCAGGTCCCGAGTCGCACGTGCCCCAGCGACCGAAGTGGCGTTTACGTGGGCGTAGTGTACCGTAGCGACCTCTTACGCGTGGCGTTCCGTGGAGAGAGGATAATTACAGTACAGTCCAGAATGCATGCGAGATGATCTTCCAGCATCCCTTCTCTTCTCTCGCCCTCTCTGCTCTCCAGTCCGTGGAGAACTGCGTGTGTATCCTCCACAACCTGACCTACCAGCTGGAGACGGAGGCTCCGGAGTGCTTCTCCAGGCTCAGCCCCCCGGCCGAGGAGCCCACCGGGGGGAGGAAGAGCCCCACCATCGGCTGCTTCAGCCCCAAGAGCAGCAAGATCCACCGGGAGGTCAGGAGCACGCACACGCACACACACACTCACACACACTCACACACACACACACACACACACACACACTCGCTCACTCCTTCACTCATTTGTTCACTCACACTCTCTCTCTCTCTCTCTCTCTCTCACACACACACACACGCTCACTCCCTCACTCATTTACTCACTCACACTCTCTCTCTCTCTCTCTCACACACACACACACACACACACACACTGACTCACTCACGCACACGCTCACACACTGCTGCACACACTGTCAAGGAGGACTACAGTAGTTGTTTTTTTGACTGGTTTTCTTGCTTGGTTGGGTAGTTGGTTGGTTGGTTCTTTCTCTCTCTCTCTCTCTCTCTCTCTCTCTCTCTCTCTCTCTCCTCGTCTGTCTCACTTCTCCTCTCTTCTCTCTTCCAGAATGGTTCCATTTTCCCGGTGTCGGCGGAGGAGGCGGAGCCGGTGGGCGTGTCCTGGCTGGGCCACTCCAAGGCCATGCAGATATACCTGGCTCTGCTGGGCTCCTCCCAGAGGGACACCACCCTGGAGGCCTGCTGTGGGGCCCTGCAGAACCTCACCACCAACAAGGGCCTGGTGAGAGGCCCAGACGACCAGAGACAGGACGTGTGTGTGTGTGTCTGTGTGTGTGTGTGTGTGTGTGTGTGTGTGTGTGTGTGTGTGTGTGTGTGTCTGTGTCTGTGTGTGTGTGTGTGTGTGTGTGTCTGTCTGTGAGAAAAGAGAAAAGTAAAAGAAAGGGAGAGTGGAGGAGCGAATGAGAGGCAGTGAGAGAAAAGGAATCAAAATAATACACAGTACATTATTAGTAGTGTTTTCGTTCCTCGTTGACATACTGTGTGTGTGTGTGTGTGTGTGCGTGCATGCGTGTGTGTGTGTGTGTGTGTGTGTGTGTATATGTGTGTACTACAGGTGTTCAGCGTGATGAGCCAGACCATTGTCCAGAAGCTAGGCGGCCTGTCGAACATTGCCCCCCTGCTCCAGTCCCCCAACCCCAGCCTGCAGAAGACTGTGGTGTCTCTGGTGGGAAACCTGTCACGCAACCCCAGCCTGCAAGGCACCATGGGTAAGAATGGCTGCACACCTGAAAAGCATTGTGGGAAAAGATCACTACTGGTGAACATTCCCAGAGCGGCAAACTTCATGTTTGATTTAATTTTTTGTACAGTGTTGTTACTGTATTCCTTATTCCTATATTGTATTAGTATATATGGTATGTTCAAGATTCAAGATGTTTATTGGCCATGTACATGGTTTACACACACAGTACTAGGAATTTGTCTAGGGTAATGGCATCCGCTGATGAAGACGACAGGACAGGGTCCAGAACAGGACAGGACAGCGCAAAGACAAGGCAGTGCAAATGCAATACAAAGAACAGTGCAAATACAAAATACAATATAACAAATTAAAAGAAAGGCAAAATGAAATTTACTCAATATTTACAGAATAGAGTGTGGTGAGTGTATGTACAGTGTGTGTGCAGAGTGTAGTGTGATAAATGAGCGATATTTTATATACATAATGTTTGTGCCGTTGAGATATGTGGAACAATCAAGAGGTTGAGTGCAGGTGGTGCAAAGGGGAAAGAGTCAATGGGGGAGTGGGGGGGGGGGGGAGGGGGGCACGAGCCTTCTGAATGAGTCTGCTATCTCTCTGTTATCTTTATTAGACCATATCTATGATTCTGTTCAAGGTTGAGATTATGTTAAGGTTGAGATTATGTTGTTATGACAAGGCACTTTGTGCAATTCATGCTTGAACAGCGCTATACAAATTAAGTTATTATTATTATTATTATTATTACTATTATTTTTATTGTTTCTACTTCCTGTTTCCTGTCCAGCAAAACAGCTGCTTCCTGACCTGGCCACTCTCCTCACCTCCAGCAGCAAGGAGATGGGCAGCCAAGACGAAACCATGGCAACTGCCTGTCACACCGTTCGCAGCCTAATATCGGCCGACGTCGAGACGGGAAAGAAGGTCGTCAGTAGAGACCTGGTGATGACACTCAGTGACATCAGTGAGAATGTGTAAGATGTCATGCCAAAACTTCAACACAGCCTTTGTAGTCATAAAAGTTCACCATCTCTTTACTTCATCTCATGCAGTATCTCACATCTCTCTTACCTCTCTTCCTCTTTGTTCTAATCCTCTTCCTCCTGTCTCTGTCCCTCTCTATCTTTTTCCCA
>NC_140236.1:8995288-9002788 GCF_949987555.1 Borostomias antarcticus | reverse complement strand
CGACCGATGACCATCCAAGCCCATAGAGGATCTCTGTTTTCGCGCGAGATGCATTGCAATGCTAGGTGTGTGGGTCCGGTTGTACATTGTAGATTTCCACATAGGTCACCCTGTCTTCCCAGAACACACTCAGGATCCTTTGCAGGCAGCGGATGAGGAAGACCTCTAGGGTTCGTATGTGCCTCTGGTAGGGGGTCCAGGTTTTCAAACCGTACAGCAGTGTAGAAAGGAAAACTGCCTTGTACACAGCTGCTTTGGTGGAGATGGTTAGGTTCCTGTTCGTGAATACCCTGGATTTGACCAGGCCAATGCAAACCTGAGTGTCGTCGTCGATGTTGCAGGAGGGGGACAGAATGCTACCAAGGTAGGTGAAGTGTGGGACGATGGCAAGGGGATGAACATCGAGGGTGAAGGTAGGCGCATGTGGTTGGGGGTGGACTATCTGCGTTTTCTTGATGTTGATCTGGAGACCAATGGTGCTGTATATGGGAGTGACACATTTAGGGAACGATGTAGGGATTCTGGTAAGTGGGTGAGGAGAGCACAGTCATCTGCATACTGTAGCTCCAGGAGTCGTTGTGCGCTGGATATTAATGAGGTTGCCATCCAGTCTGTACTGTATCTGAACCCCATCGGTGGGATCAAGGAGTTGAGAGTAAGACAGGAGGGTAACGGTGGAGAGGAAAATGCTAAAAAAAAATAGTTAGAGCTAGAACACACCCTTGCTTGATCCCCACATCCACACTGAAGAATGGGGATTGTTTGCCACCGACGCTCACACAAGTTTGCATCCCGTCATGGAACTGCTGTAAGATGTTCCTGAACTTTGGTGGAACCCCCAGCTTCCTCAGTACTTCCCATAGCAGTTCCGGGTTTACTGTGTCAAAGGCCTTGGACAGATCAATGAAAGCTAGCTACAGGTCTTTTGGAGTGTTCTATGCATTTTTCATGAGCCTGTCTAGCAACAAAGATCATGTCCGCAGGACTTCGCTCACGCCTAAAGCCGCACTGGGATTCGGGCAGGATTTTCTCGCTTACGTGGGATGCTAGGTAGCTACCTAACTACCTACCTACCTACTTACAGTACCTACCTAACTATTGTATCTACCTACCTACCTACATACCTATCTACCTACCTACCTACTCTACCTATCTGCCCACCTACCTACCTACCTACCTACTGCACCTACCTACCAAGGTTATTATAGTTAACAAAAACTAACAAAAAAACGAAAACTAGTGTGTGAAAAAACATTTTAGTTAACTGAAATAAAAAATAAAAACTAGACTTTACAAAAAAACGATAACTAACTAAAACTGTATTGTGTGTTTACAAAACTAACTAAAATAAACTAAAATTATTGAGATAATGTCCTTAGTTTTAGTCTTTTTCATTTCATACCTAAGCCTAGTATTTTGGGTGGATATGAAATCTATCCTTTTTTTTTTTATGTGCCCCGTGCCGAAGTAACGTGATGTGCGCTAGATGGTTTGTTTCACACGGAGTGAAACAACGTGAGAAAGGATGGTCTCACGAGGCTAGCGCAGAAGAAAAAAAAAAAAAAACTAATACTGAAACTAATAAAAACTAAACTAAAACTAAGAATTTTCAAAAAATAAAAATGAAACTAAACTAGCAAACCTGCTTTAAAACTAATCAAAACTAAACTGAAATTGAAAACAAAAAGTTAAAACGATATAAAAATTTAAACTAATGAAAAAAGCAAAACTATTTTAACCTTGCTACCTACCTACCTACCTACTGCACCTACCTACCTACCTACCTATCTACCTACCTACCTACCTACTCACCTACCTATCTACCTACCTACCAACCTACCTATCTACCTACCTACATACCTACCCACCTACCCACCCACCTACCTACCTACCCACCTACCTACCTACCTACCTACCTACCTACCTACCTATCTACCTACCTACCTACCTACCTACCCACCTACCTACCTACCTACATACCTACCTACCTACCTATCTACCTACCTACCTACCTACCTAACTATCTACCCACCTACCTACCTAACTACCTACCCACCTACCTATCTACCTACCTACCTACCTACCTACCTATCTACCTACCTACCTACCTACCTACCTACCTACCTACCTACCTACCTACCTAACTACCTACCTACCTATCTACCTACCTACCTACCTACCCACCTACCTATCTACCTACCTACCTACCTACCTTCCTACCTATCTACCTACCTACCTACCTACCCACCTACCCACCTATCTACCTACCTACCCACCTACCTACCTACCTACCTACCTACCTATCTACCTACCTACCTACCTACCTACCTACCTACCTACCTACCTACCTACCTACCTACTGTACCTACCTACCTACCTAACTATCTACCCACCTACCTACCTACCTACCTACCTACCTACCTACCTAACTACCTACTCACCTACCTACCTACCTACCTACCTACCTACGTACCCACCCACCTACCTACCTACCTACCTAACTACTACCTACTGTCAGCCACATCCCTCTGTACCAAGTTTTCTGTGCTTAGTTTTTGACTTTTTACACTCAAGCCAACACACACAGACACACGCACATACACACACACACACACACACACACACACACACACACACACACACACACACACACATAGCGAACCTTGTGGACAGATGGATAGCCTTTCAGACACCTTGCCTCCTCCCTCAATCTCGCACACGGTGGGCGTGTCTCTAGATGTTAGCTGATAATGTCGATGGATGGGGGGCGGACAGCAGAGAGGATGACAGATGATTCATTTCATATGATCTCTGAACGTGTCTGAACTCTTTGACCTCGCACTGCAGCTGTGAAGATCACAAGTTAAAGACACAATGTCAAAAGTTCAAGTCAATAGAAAACAAATGTTGAGCCGGGTTCAGCTACAACAGCCGAGACGGTTTTATATTGTACCTGGCCCACGAGTCCTGGTGACTACCCACTACAGTACTTAAGTACTATCCACTACAGTACTACAGTACTACCTACTAATGTACTACAGTACTGCCTACTCCAGTACTAAATACGGTGCTACAGTACTACCTACCACAGTACTACCTACTGTACTACAGTACTACCTATTACCTACTACAGTACCACAGCAAGGTTATTATAGTTAACGAAAACTAACTAAAAAACTAAAACTAGGTGTGAAAAAACATTTTAGTTAACTGAAATAAAACTAGACTTTACAAAAAAAACATAACTAACTAAAACTGTATTGTGTGTTTACAAAACTAACTAAAATAAACTAAAATTATTGAGAAAATGTCCTTAGTTTTAATCTTTTTCATTTCATACATAAGCCTAGTATTTTGGGTGGATATGAAATCTATCCTCCATTTTTTTAGCTTTGTCCCTGCACAGAAATAACCTGACGTGCGTCAGATGGATTGTTTCACACGGAGTGAAACAACATGAGCTTGTGAGATCAGGATACTCTCACGAGGGTAGCGCAGAACAAAAAAAAACTAAAACTAATACTGAAACTAATAAAAACTAAACTAAAACTAAGCATTTTCAAAAAATAAAAAATAAACTAAACTAGCAAACCTGCTTTAAAACTAATCAAAACTAAACTGAAATTGAAAACAAAAAGTTAAAACGATATAAAAATAAAAACTAATGAAAAAAGCAAAACTATTATAACCTTGTACCACAGTACTACCTACTATAGTATTACAGTACTAGCTACTACAGTACAGTACTACCTACTATACGAAACTGCAGTACTATCGATTACAGTACTACAGTACTACCTACTACAGTACAGTACTAGCTACTACAGTACAGTACTACCTACTATAGTATTACAGTCCCTACTACAGTACTAGCTACTACAGTATTACAGTACTACAGTTCTAGTACTACCTACTACAGTACTACAGTACTAGCTACTACAGTACTGCAGTACTACCTACAGCACGGCTACAGAACAAGCCTGAGCCCAGTTCCCAGGCGAAGCCCAGCTGGATCCTGTTCAGATCATGACTCGTATGGGTTCGGAAATTTCCCTTAACAGTCGACCGATCAAAACAGAGTGAATCCTTTCTTATGGTTAAATAGTAGGATTACACTTAATAACCTATCTCCTCCCATTCCTGAGAAACAGGAGGGTAGCCTCTCAACCATAAAACAAACAAACACACACATACACACACACTCACACACACACACACACACACACACACACACACACACACACACACACACACACACAAATACACACATTCACAAAGCATCCTCTCAAAAACATGAGAGACACACCCTGAGACCGCAGCCACTTGTGGTAAATTGGTGTACCCTGTGGTGAATTGGCACTATGTCAGCCACAGTCATGTTACGAATACGAGTCACATTCCTGCTGCTCCTACAGATTTTAACAAACACCTCTCAATGCCACTTAGACACATCATCAGTGATGTAACCAGGGGTCAGTATCGGGTCTCTCAACATCAGACACCCTCACCCAGGTGACCCAGCTGGGCGTGATCAGGCCCTGACTTGTCTTGTGTCTAAGTCGCTTGTGTGGTCCACGGATCCCCATGCTTGACCCATAGCTATCTTGATGCCTTCTCTGGGGCATCAGGGATTTTCTTGATGGACCTCCTGCTGTGCAGTATCTTTTAGACCGGGAGCCAGGTCCACTCCTCAGGATGTTTTTTGCTACCTTTTTTCACTTTTATTTCCTGTAAGTCCATACCTTGGACCATCACAAGTTCATAAAGAGCACTCCCAATTTGGGGCCGTTTGGTCTCAGGGGCCAAATAAAAACTTTTTGGGGAAAAGTTTCTGGCGAAATTATGTAAATGCAAATATTAAGGTACTGCAACTGCATAAATAGTCATGCAAGTATAACATTTTGCATGGAGTATCCTGAAACATAGGGGGAACAAGCAAAATAAGATACTGGGGCTTGACTTTTTATTTTCAAATATCACCCTCAACATACCCAAAAAGCCAAAAAATAATGTCTGTCGACTTGACAAATTCTTATACAATGTGATTATTTTCAAGCACTTTATAGCACATGTCACTGCCTACCTTGTATATAAAGAACTTCCCAAGTTCATGAGCTTCAATTTTAAGCCCAAGATGACCTTTCTATCTACAATATTACACTTGCTGTGGCCAAAGTTCTTCACTGTACCTCAAATTGGAGAAAACTGAATTTTCAATCACTACCCTCCCAAATGGGAGTAAGCATATTTCTTGCTTCTAACAATATGTTAATATGTATTGCTATGCTATCTGAAGTAAAGAACAGACTAGTCACTAGTACATAGAGGACTGATAGATTAGTCACTATACATATATGACTGGTAGACTAGTCACTAGTACATAGATGACTGGTAGACTAGACACTATACAGTACATAGAGGATTGGTAAACTAATCACTAGACAGTCATCCTCTGTAATGACGGTTGCTATGCCATGGTGCGTGAGTAATCAGTGTTGCCAGATCACCTGCCAGATATCCTTGGCAACCGCTGCGACACCAGAAAAACAATAGAAGAGAGCTATGAAATGTCTTAAATCAAACTACGGTCTGGGACATATTCTGCTGGAATCTGTGGAATCACCAGTAATCATGAAGCCAGCTGACTTCACTTCCTGACTGCCCATGCTAAAGGGGAGTTTGAAAAAGCCATGTGAAATATGACTAGTTAATCCACCATGTTGACCTTAAAGGATGTTGCAGCATAATCATTTTATTTTATGATAGGCTGTGTAGTTATGAGAGTTTTTTAGGGATATATAAACACTCACACATAACTACTATACTCACCTGCGAGAGGGCCTGGATATGGGAGCTGAACATGCAGCAACCCAGACCCCTTACTGTCAGAGATAACATACTCTTCCATTCATTTTCTATTTTTTTGTATCCTTCCTCGCAAAGCCCTCGACAGTGGTCAGCGGAATATCATAGACCAGCAGTGGCCAGAGTAGTTGTGGCAGAATGCCATGTTGGTACATCTAGGCTTTGAACTTGCCTGGCAGCCCTGACTTGTCCACTACTGTGAGCCAGGTTCCCAACACGCTGCTGGTTGCTTGGAGTGCTTCTGTGTCTCTCAGGGTGCAGTTGAAGATCTTGAACAGGCTCTTAACTGGCTTCTCGCTGACCAATGGAATCTGGACACCTCCTAGGGAGAAGCAGAACTTGTCCTTAGCTTTCTTCACAATCAGGAACCGGTACTTCGTTGGCTTGAAGTCCATCCGGGCCCAATTGATGAGACACTCAAAGCCTTGGAGAATCCATCTGCAGCCCAGTAATGATGTTGTAGTCACTGTCAGGTCATCCATAAATGCTCTGATGGGGGGCTGATGCACACCTGACTTGGTGAGTGGACCTCTGCTGACTATACCAGCATGTTCATGGCTAAGGCGAACAATATCACTGAAATTGTGCATCCAGTGATTAGGCCCTTCTCCAGATGATGCCATGCAGATGTCGCTGTTTCAGAGGTGACTCAAACTGAAGCAGTTGTAGTAGTCCAGTATGAGGTCCCTGATCTTGCCTGGAACATGGTGTTGGTCAAGTGAGGTTTCCACCAGCTTGTGGGAGATCGACCCGCAGGCATTGGCAAGGTCAAGCCACAGGACTTCCGGGGCTCCTTGGCATTCCTGTGCCTCCCGAATCATCTGGGTGGCCACTTGTGTGCTCGATGCATCCTGGTACCTTCGGGACTCTTCTGCAAAGAGGAGGAATGCCATTGTGCGTTGTACAACAATACTGAACAATAGTAGAAGAATAGGAGAGGTACAGCGTTCTTAGCAAGTGAAGCAAGGAAAAGGAAGGTGCTCTTTCGATATCACAGGGATCACTGAAGAATCATCAAAGAAATGGTCCATGGCACTCTTCCAAAATATAAAAAGCTTTAATCTATAGGCTAGTTCATCTCAGAACAACAGATAGCCAACATGTTTCGGCCAGCAGTGGCCTTCATCAGGGCATAGCGATTAAAGCTTTTTATATTTTGGAAGAGTGCCTTGGACCATTTCTTTGATGATAATACTGTATAATACTTTGCCCTCAACACTGAGGAGTGAGATGATTCTGAACTGCTTGATGGTACTTGAGTTCTCCTCCTTAGGGATCCAGACACCCTCTGTGTGTCGCCACTGCTGGGTCATCTTGCCCCTCCTCCAAATGACCTTGATGATCTTCCGTAGTCTTCCTTGGTCCATTACTATTCTCACTATACATGCTGCCACTTGGGGATGTCATTAGAGAGCACAATGCGGATGACACATCTCTGCTGAACCAAATGATGCTGCAGCTACTGTATAAACTCCATTACTACCTGTCTTCTAGCAATAAATAAATGGATGAGCAATTACTTCTTAAAGCTGAATGAGGACAAAACTGAAATCCCACTCGGCCCTTGAATAAAAAGAGAAATTCTGTTAACAAATCTGGGGAAACTGACATCCTGGATTAAAGCTGAGGTTACAA
>NC_140236.1:8962788-8990288 GCF_949987555.1 Borostomias antarcticus | reverse complement strand
CCTCTTTCTCACTTGCCACCCCTCCCCCCATCCCTCCCTCCTCCCCTCTCTCTCCCTCCCCCCTCCGCCCTGCCCTCGGTCTCACCTTCTGCATGTAGCCCCCGAAGTGCAGGCTGGTCAGGGTCTTCTTCTTCTTGGCGTCGTCGTCGGCTTTCTTCTTGGCCTCCTCATCCTCCTTCCTGGTCCTCTCGTCCTGGGGAACGGGGGCAAACATCGCGGCGGTCACCGGACGAAAAGGCTCTGCGTCCGGGAATATCCGTTTTGGGATATTTGGCATATCCGGAGTGTATCAGGACTCAGGAATGGGAACATATTCACATGCAGCGCGTTAGGACTCCGTATACTGATGATATCTGTGTGACGTTGTCTGTGTATTGTGATGTTGACCGCACACTGTGATGTATGTTGTATGTTGTCCAGCGCACTTAAATTGAGGCTAAATTAATTTTGTTGTACCTTGGCACAATGACAATAAAGACATTCTATTCTATTATATTCTATTTTATTCTATTCTATATAAAGAATATATGAATACACGGACTCCTAACACGCTTTCACCCCGATTTGTTCCCATTCCGGAGTACTGATTCTGCCCGGATATGACATAGATCCAGTGTGGATATCCCCGGAGACAGACCACCAGAAGACAGTACCAGAAGACATGCGGGTCCTGGCCCAGGAGGAAGGGGCGTGGCGTTCTTACCTCCAGACGTTTCTGTCTCTCTTTGTCTCGCTCGCTGCGGATCCGGTGCTGCTCGGCCCGCTCGGAGCGCCGGTTGTCCTGCGGTCGGGCCGAACGAGACGACAACACAGATCACACACGGTGTTGTCGTTCGTTTATTGTTCCTTTACTATTACCTGTTGTCATTTTGTCATGTCAGCTATTTTCGGGGCTGGGGTGGTTTGCCGGGGTGGGGGGGGGGGGGGGGGTTGGCGGCTTTTGAGTGACAGGTGTGCGGGCCACTCACGATTCTGTCCTTCAGGCTGATAATCTCCTCCTCTTCCTTCTTCCTGCTTTCGAAGTGAACCTCGATCAGCGTCTGCAGCTCGTTCAGGTCCTTCTCCATCCGCTTACGGTGGATGTCCTGGGTGGGGGGGGGCAGGAGGGGGGGAAGGGGAGAGAACATGGGTCAAAAACATACGGCTGTATAGCATAGAGCTCATCATTTGAGCATCCAATTAACTTATACAACATACAAATGAACAAAGTGGCTTCAGGCGGTAGACTGTTGAGGAGCTGTCACTGGCTATTGTCAGTCAGCTGGCTCACTTACACTGATACGGCAGTCTATTTAAAAGATGTGCGTCAGGGAATGTTCTGGAAACCTTAGACGCTTGTTTTGCCATTGCCTACGCCTTTCGCTCTGTTATGCCCCATTTGTCTTGATAAGAGTTGTTGTTCATGTAAAGATGAAACGCTTCACATGGGACAAATTCATTTATGTTAAACTAATACCTGAGTCTGCCTGACTGAACTATGTACACAAACATGTATACAGTATCTACTGTGTATGTAGCTCGGGAGGTAGGGCAGCCAGCCGGGTAACGGAAAGGTCCCCGGTTCGATCCCAGCTCCCGGCAGCGTGTTGAAGTGTCCTTGAGCAAGACACCGAGCCCCAAATTGCTCATGGGTACCACGGCGGCTCGGTGCGATACACCGCCCCCTCACAGCAAGAAGGTCCTGGGTTCGATTCCCCGGCCTTTCTGTGTGGAGTTTGCACGTTCTCCCCGTGCTCACTTGGGTTCCCTCCACATAGAACCCCAATATGAAGAACAGAGATGTTCGACCGCTGGAAATGTACGTGTGTCGCTGCTCACTCACGCGTGTCTTGGTGTGTTATTGCCGTGTTATTGCCGTGTGGCAAATAAATCACACACTGTAATTATTACTGTATATAGGTCATTAAAAGAACAATACTGTAATTATCTAAATCTTTCCTGTAGGCTGCAGGCTCCTCTCTTCAGGGACGAGCTGTTGAGTCTGTGCCTGAGGTGTTCTGTTCTACCACACAATGACACCATAGGATCAACTATGTGCTCTGTCACCCTGAGATCATGATTGCACCCTGACCATGTAGAAAAGGATATCCTCACACTGGATTATTTAAAGTGTTGAGAGCTATAATCCAGTGTGTGGATATCTTTTTCCTCTTCTAGAATCTAGTTTTTTGTTGTTTTTCTTTCCACCAGAACGTTCTCCCTGCAGAGACAAACCAGGAACCCTTCTGTACTTTTATTTTAAGTGTGTATGGGGTTGGTATTGGACAGGGCCTTGCCTCAGGCTCAGTGTCCAGTATCAAACAGGCCTCACCCACAGTCCAGCTGTACTCACGTCAAAGTCCACCTTCTCCCCATCAGGGATCTTGGGAGGGATGAGGTTGGGCATGATGAAAGGTCTGGACGAAGGGGCGGGGGGGGGGGGGGGGGGGGGTGAGGGAGAGAGAGCGTGCGAGAAAGAGTAAGGTTGAGATAGGGATGTGTGTGTATGTGTGTGTGTTTGTGTGTGTGTGTGCGTGTCAGTCTGTCTGCCCTAGGGGGGTGGGTGCTAGCGGACAGTTACGATTGTCGGAAGATTTATTGAGCGGGGGGGGGGTGCTAGCGGAGGTTTGTGCGCCCCTAGTGCCTCCGCGCCCTAGGCAATTGCCTTGTATGCCAAGTGCATGCGCCGCTCCTGGTGCGTGTGTTTGTGCATGTCTAAGTGTGTCAGCGTGTGTGTTTGTGTGTGTGTGTGTGTGTGGTGAGAGACTCACTTGGGTTTGGGTTTTGCCTCCTCTGTGGGAAAGAGAGAGAGAGAGAGAGAGAGAGAGAGAGAGAGAGAGAGAGAGAGTCAGAGACAGTTGAGTTGAGTATTCTTCAGATATGACATCTGTCCAAAAAACAGATAGACATACAGACACAAACTAGTGGATGTAATGGATTTCTCTTAGAGTGACAAATGTAACATAGCTTATCTATGTAAGCTGTGTTACACGCCCCACACACACACACACACACACACACACACACACACACACACACACACACACACACACACACACACACACACACACACACACACCACCCCCCAGAGTGAATCAGATCACAGCCTGAGTCAGAACAACAGTCAGAGAAGCAGTAAGGTCATCTGACCAAAGCAGTCATTACCTCCCTCCTCCTCCTCCTCCTCCTCCTCTCCTGCATCTGCAACACAAGAGAGGGTCAACTGTGTGTGTGTGTGTGTGTGTGTGTGTGTGTGTGTGTGTGTGTGGACAGAAATAGAGCACTGATACATATAGAGTGAGATAAGTTAGACAGACTTTCACCAAAGAAGGTATGGCATCCCAGACATCTGTGTGACATCACACACACCACACAAACACACACACACACACACACACGTGCGCGCACACACACATTTATTCATTTATTTCCCATCATGGTGCAACTTTTCACAGTTTTCAACTGCGTCTCCCCCCTAACTGTTAGATAATGTGTTACTTGTGTCTCAGATAGATGGTCAGATAGGCCTTAAACAATGCTGGTCTCTGCTATGCTGAGAGCCTGACAGGCCTCCTGAACAGACTCTTCACAAAAGGTCTTTCGATGGGGATTAGGGGTGAGGTGGAGGAGGCCAGGTGTGTCTACAGGGTGTGTCTGCAGACTGACAGATGGACACAACAGATGTACAGACTGACAGATTGACAGATAGATGTACAGGACAGACAGACAGACAGACACAGAGAGGTGGAGACAAAGTTAACAATAATAACAAGGGGAGAGGCTAGGGATGCTCAGGCTGTGCAAACAAGTGTGTGTGTGTGTTTGTTACGTTACAAAGAAATGCGTCACGTTCCTCATAACAGGAGAGCCGTAGTACTTGGTAGCACTTCTCATCGAAAAACCTATTCTGTCTGTCAAAAATCTCATTCCAGGAAGAACATTTAGAATCGTAACTCGATAACCACCTGAGCGTCAGGATGAATAAAAGAAAAAAGGAGTCGATTCCATGACGATGATTCTGGAATGTGCATTCGAACAGCCGCCTACCCCACCTCCCTCTCCCACCCACAGGGGTGATGTACTAGGCCAGTTCTCACCTGGTTCCTCGGTGGCCTCATCCTCCACTTCCTCTGCTGCTGGCTCCTCCTCTTCCTGTGGGGCCGCTGACAAAACAGGAAGTGACAGATTGAGGAACGCCAACTCTTTATTTCACAGAATTCTTGAGGTGCACCTCAATAGGTAAACAGATAAGAAGTGTCAACCTGTAGATTTATTGTCTCGCTTCATCAATTAAATATATGGGACAACAAACAGGGAATCAGGCTATGTGCACCCTGCCTGGGGCAACCCCGGGTTTTAATAAAACCTGGAATTTGAGGTTTGATGTGTGATGTTTGTGTACTGTACAGTACAGTATGTGTCAAGTGTATGACAGCACAATATTTGTAGCCAGGACATCGTGCATGCGCCTGTGTGTGTGCGTGTGTGTGTGTGTGTGTTGTGTGTGTGTGTGTGTGTGTGTGTGTTGTGTGTGTGTGTGTGTGTGTGGATAGAGATGTTGATGTCCTCTGGAAGACTTGTTCCAGCCACAGCAGTGAGTAACTCTCTCTGGAATTTACAACAGATAACAGTGAAGTGTTTGTGTGATGGGGTGTCTGTGTGTGCGTGTTTGTGTGCTTGTGTGTGTGTGTGTGTGTGTGTGTGTGTGTGTGTGTGTGTGTGTTTGTGTGAGCAGGTGTGGGTGCTTGTATGTTTGTGTGTGCGCACATGTGCAAACATGTGTTGTAGTCCCGATGTAATGAATACAGGAAGAATATACGTAATGTCAGATCAAGGCCAAATTCTTTCAGTTACACAAATCTCACATTGATGCCAATGACAGCGTTGAGAAACAAGATAGCATTGAAGCCGCAGAAGAAACAAGCCAGCGTTAAGCATTCAGCTCTACCTTCCTCTGCTTCTTCCTCCTCCACCTCCACCTCCTCCTGCGCCTCCTCCTCCTCCTCCTCCACCACCTCCTCCTCTACCTCCTGCTCCTCCGCTGGGCAAAGCAAGGAAGGGCTTTCTGTTAGTGGGGTGAGATAGCAGAGCAGCAGCCAGCATTACACACGCACACACATGCACGCACGCACACACACACACACACACACACATGCACACACACGCAGTACTGTGCACACACTTCATTAGAGCAAGATGGGATCTCAATCATGATTGGTTCATTCAGGTCAAGGACCAATCACGGTGCATTATGACCTTTACACTCAAGGTGAATTGGTGAAATGCAACTGTCATTTGGCAAAAACAGCACCATTGCTTGCTCTGATCCGTTGCAGTTTATAAGCCTATTGATGTATTGATGAAGGGCAGGAGCAGCAGGTGTGTGTGTGTGTGTGTGTGTGTGTGTGTGTAACACTATTCTTTGAATATCTCACGCGCACACACACACACACACACACACACACACACACACACACACACACACACACACACACACACTATAAGGGATAAAGTAACAGGATGTGGCAATGAAACACTGGGACAAACTCACACATACAACTACACACCACACAAAGAGTAATGATACATCAATGAAGCATGACGACAGTGATCTGTTATTGAGCAAAGCTATAAGAGGATGTTGACATTCATGTGACCCTCAAAGCTTCATTCACGCCCACTGAATAAACACACAGCTCGCGATGAAGCTCGTTAGCTCCATACCTTCCACCACCTCCTCCTCTGTGACACACCGCCCGGGAGATCATGCAAGGAAAGGAACATTTGCTATTAATCACGCACACGCACACACAAACACGCACGCATGCACACACACACACATACACACACACACACATACACACACATACACACATGCATGCACACACACACAAACACACACACACACACACACACACACACACACACACACACACACAAATACTTCTATACTACACATGGAGTAAGAAGTAAGGATCATGTGGATTGTCGGCAAGCTTGTAAAACTTCCATCTGGTACAGCTACTCGCCACAAGAAAGTGAAGCCTCAATGGTAATGATATGGTATGATTGCTCCTCACACAGTCATTAGCAGATGTTACTAAGCCTGTGTATGCTGTATGGAACCTAATAAGAGTCATTAGGGCTTGCAGGCCAGTACTGCATACACAATATATCACAATTAAAATGCAGGCACACACACACACACACACACACACGCGCGTACACACACACATACGCGCGTACACACACACACACACACACACACACACACACACACACACACACACACACACACACAGACACACACATTCTTACCTTCCTGCTCCCTGTGAAAAAGGACACATTGCACACCATTACACACCATGGAAATCTAGATTATGTAAAGTGTACAGACCAGCCATCTGCAGAACATTGTATTCTATATTACTGTAACTACACAATGACATGGTAACCAGCACAGCATTAACGCAGTGAACAGATGCCAAGTTTCAAACTGTACATTTCAAACACACACAGTCTGGCAGTCTCTGCCACATTCCTAACAGCTGAATCACGACTCCATAGATCATAAAAGATCAACTATGAACGGAGGAGAAAGACCTACTCGTATTCCTCCACCTCGTTGTCAGACATGATGACTGGGATTTGTAGTTCTACAGCAAAACTGGACAGGAAGAAGACCTTTTGTTGGATTAAACAGTTCTATCTGAATATACCAGATAAAGTGTGACTTTACTCTCAAATAATCATCTTGTATGCTCCGCCGTATTAATGTTAATGTAGCAGATAAAAAACTTACCTGAGAAGGAGAGAGATGGAGTGAGAGAGACAGAGAGATGGACAGACTCCTACTGGGGTCAGAGGAAGAGTGCCGGTCAGCTAGACGCCCTAGGCTGAGCCAGTGACCCACAGGAATGTGACTGCGAAGAGATGGGGGGACAGAGAGACCAGAGAGAGAGAGACGGGGGAGAGAGAGACAATGGGGGGAGAGGGTTCTTGGGACGCCTATTGTGTTTATTAATAACTTCTGAGATAGGGAGCAGCCAAGCACCAACTCTTATCATCGCTCCCAAAAAAGGACGCTTCTGTTGTTGAGGACAGGCCTGTGCCACACACATGTATCTCACACACGCGCGCGCGCGCACACACACACACACAGTGGCACGCTGCTTAAACAGTACAGGCGTTCCGGACTTATCAGCTTCAACTCCCCTTTAAGGCAACTGTTTTTAGAGTGTTAGTCATTCCTTCCTGTTGGGTTAAAGATTTAAAGCATAAGAACACAAGTTGATTTAGAAAATCACTGTTACAGTATTTTATGCACTGTGTTTTGTTTGGTTAGTTATAAATTGAGAGAAGAAGGACACTTTTGAGAGAAATATGTGGTATAAAATCTGTTTTATTCCATAGATGGCTTGTCAGGCAGTGCAGTGCCCCTACAGAGAGAAAGCATACAAGAGCATAGAGCGTAGAGATCTTATGGCAGCACAGAAAAGCAAACACGCACGCACTCACATGCGCGCACGCACACCTAATTCACGGACTTTCAATGCCAGAAATCCTGGTTCTCTGATTTAATAGGAATGGACCTTATCAACCATAAGGTCGCTGCTGCAAAGTGCTTTAAGAATCAGCTGACGTTTAAAAAGGAACAAAAAGAACAGCCAATCGATCCTCTCCTCTCTCCTCCTCTCTCCTCCTCTCCCACCACCCTATCCTCTCTTCTCTCCTCTCTTCTCCTCCCTTCTTCATCAGTGACAGATAAAGTTGGAAATAAGACAAAAGGCCCTCCAAGAAACACACACATTTTAAAACAGCATCACAGAGCTTTCAACGAGTCCCTCAGAGCCTTCCTCTCCTCTCACAATTTCGTTTTTTTCCCAACTTGTTCTCCTACGCACACTGGGGTTGTGAAACAGAACAAAAGAACAAAGCACAGAGACATTCAGTCATGGCGTCCTCCACCCGTCCTCCACCCTCCTGCTGCCTCCAGGCCACGGCTACTGGAACAGGGGAGAAAGTACAGTCATTCTCATGTGGAAAAATAGGGCATTTTGCAATTAGGCTGTAATCTTAGCACTAAAGTAATGGCTTAACCATTGGGCAATAGTCTTAATATTGGAAAGAAAATCCCTAACATTGATTCATCAGCAGTCATACTTGTTGTGTTAGCGCTGGCAGTGTTGGGGGTTTCTTCACTTGTAGACCTTGCTGTTAGGGGCTGGTTTTAGGGAGCCCTCCTCCCCTCTGTTCTCAAACAGGCTCCTCTTACTGCCGATGTCAACGTGCCTCAGGTCCTTGAGAGACAGAGGGGTCGTACAGCGTTGCAGATGATCACCAGCACACAGAAAGACACAGACGCACAGCCCCCACCACACACACACACACACACACACACAACTCAGACAGACAGACAGACACAGACAGACAGACAGACAGACAGACAGACAGACAGACAGACAGACAGACAGACAGACAGACAGACAGACAGACAGACAGAGATAGATAGATAGATAGATAGATAGATAGATAGATAGATAGATAGATAGATAGATAGATAGATAGATAGATAGATAGATAGATAGATAGGTATTTATCCCCGAGGGCAATAATGAATAATGAATTCATCATAGTAGATATAGCTGTTAGAGGTTCATCATAGATGACCTAGCTGTTAGAGGTTCATCCTAGCTGTTAGAGGGTTCATCATAGTAGACCTAGCTGTGAGAGGGTTCATCATAGTAGACCTAGCTGTTAAGAGGTTCATCCTAGCTGTTAGAGGGTTCATCATCATAGTGGACTTAGCTGATAGAGGTTATTCATAGCTGTTTTAGGGTTCATCATAGTAGACCTAGCTGTGAGAGGGATCATCATAGCTGTTAGAGGGTTCATCATAGTGGACCTAGCTGAGGGTTCATCATAGCTGTTAGAGGGTTCATCATAGTGGACCTAGCTGAGGGTTCATCATAGCTGTTAGAGGGTTCATCATAGTGGACCTAGCTGAGGGTTCATTATAGGTGTTAGAGGGTTCATCATAGTGGACCTAGCTGAGGGTTCATCATAGCTGTTAGAGGGTTCATCATAGTGGACCTAGCTGAGGGTTCATTATAGCTGTTAGACTCTAACAGCTATAATGAACCCTCAGCTAGGTCCACTATGATGAACCCTCTAACAGCTATGATGAACCCTCAGCTAGGTCCACTATGATGAACCCTCTAACACCTATAATGAACCCTCAGCTAGGTCCACTATGATGAACCCTCTAACAGTTAGAGGGTTCATCATAGTGGACCTAGCTGAGGGTTCATTATAGGTGTTAGAGAGTTCATCGTCATGGACCTAGCTGAGGGTTCATCATAGCTGTTAGAGGGTTCATCATAGTGGACCTAGCTGAGGGTTCATTATAGGTGTTAGAGAGTTCATCGTCGTGGACCTAGCTGCTAGAGGGCCATCTGAGCTGGGAGGGATCTGAGCCCAGCTATAGAGCATGCGATCAGAGAGACAGACAGTTTGTGATGCAGAAGTGTGTCTGTTGTCAGCATGTCTGTGATCTGGCCGCATGTCTGTGAAATATTAATAGACTAGTACTGATGGAGTCATGGACATCGATAGGACACAGCTGCTGCAGCTTTGTTCTCCCTGTGAGGCATCCATCTTTTATTCCTGGTGAGATTACTCTATAGGCCATCGTCACCCGATATGACGTCCTGGGTACTGACGTGTGTGACTAACTTTATGTTGGTTTCCTCATGAAGTGATACTTCTTCGTACTTCTTTATTGAGCAACGAGTTTCGATCCCAATGGATCTTCATCAGGTCAGGTTTAGACTGACGTATTCTTAACCCAGCACCCATTGCCTGATGTGCGTATTTTATATCTAGAATCTTCCTCATGAGGTGACTCATTTGATATGGCTACTGCCAGGAGTGGTGAGGGTGAAAAGCATATGTGCATCAATGTGTGTGTGTGTGTGTGTGTTATTGTAGAGTGCATGTGTTTGATTGAGAGTCAGAACTCCCACATCAGTAATTACTTACTAGAGGTGCACTACTGCCCCCTAGCTGTCAGAGGCTATACCGACAACCTCGAGTCATTCTCACTTTCACTTCACAGATAAAGCATGTCATATTAGATATTTCATTTCATTCATTCCCCTTATATCAAAGAACAAGGGTTACGTTTCCAAACTTACGGTATCATTGTGGGAGGTGGCAGGCTTTCCGGCCTTGTGGACCCAGCGGTTGATCCGGTCCGAGATTCCGGACGCGAAGGTCCGGTGTTCCTGTTCAGAGAGAAGAGAGACCGCTGAATTACCCATCAACGCCTAGAATAGTTGCATCGCTTCACAATATAGCATCGTACCATGAAGGCATCTCCACTAACCTACTGGTGGCTATGGGTGGAGCTGGAGATCTAAGGACTAGAGACAGACAGATGGAGATGTTTACCTGTCTGAGGACCCCGGGGCTGCCCTGGCCGGATGCCTGATCCTTCTCAAACAGGCCTCTCTTCCTGGTTACCTCGTCCAGCAGGAACAGGGTCCTCTGGGCAACGTCAGGAGAACGCACGATCTCCGACTTCTATGGGGGAAGGGGGGGGGGGGGGTGTTGACTTTGCGTTTAGTTTTGTGTTGTGTCAAGAAATTGTGTTTACTGTTGTGTTGTGTGGTGTCATGTCACGTTGCGACATGCATAACTTTGTGTTCAGTGTTGTATTGTGTTGTATGGTGTTGTGTAACTGTGTTCAGTGTTGTATTGCGGTGTATGGTGTTGTGTAACTTTGTGTTCAATGTTGTATTGTGTTGTATGGTGTTGTGTAACTATGTTCAGTGTTGCACTGCATTGCCATCTGACCTGGGCAGCCTGAGCCAGTCTCTCCATCTTCTCCTGGATGGTGCGTGATGACACCCTCTGTCTGGAGCTGGAGGGACAGGAAATATGTCACACACACTTCCTGGGTCCTTATCGAGGGAGAGATAATTAAATTATATCTGGCTTATCATGACTGAGCCCACACATTGACCAGGCACTGACAAATCAGCTGTTAAATATCCACTCACTTCCTCTGGAAAGGAGAGTCCTCCTGGTTTTGGTCCTGGGAAGGAAAACACAGACGTCCTCAACATCTGCTTTAGAAGACTTTAAATCAACACATCTCTCTGACCACCAAATGAGACTAATTCTGAGACTGATTCTGTCACTGACTCACTCTGAGTGGAGAAACGAGCTGACTGCGGTCGTAACTGACGTGGTTCCTAGTTGAATAAAATAAGGATTGTGTGTGTGTGTGTGTGTGTGTGATGGTCTCACCTTATTTCCTTCCAAGGTCTTAGCGGGGATCCGCACGCTGGCACTGGGAGACGGGGACAGAGCACAGCGTTACAATGAGGCTGGGCAGTGAAGTAGGTAGGTAGGTAGGTAGGTAGGTAGGTAGGTAGGTAGATAGGTAGGTAGGTGAGTAGGTAGGTAGGTAAGTAGGTAGGTAGGTAGTTAGGTAGTTAGGTAGGTAGGTGGGTAGGTAGGTAAGTAGGTAGGTAGGTAGTTAGGTAGTTAGGTAGGTAGGTAGGTAGGTGCAGTAGGGAGGTAGATAGGTAGGTAGGTAGGTAGGTAGGTAGGTAGGTAGATAGGTAGGTAGGTAGATAGGTAGGTAGGTAGGTAGTTAGGTGGGTAGGTAGGTAGGTAGGTATGTTGTTAGGTAAGTAGGTAGGTAGGTAGGTAGGTAGGTAGGTAGGTAGGTAGGTAGGTAGGTAGGTGGGTAGGTAGGTAGGTAGGTAGGTAGGTGGGTAGGTAGGTAGGTAGGTAGGTAGGTAGATAGGTAGGTAGGTAGGTAGGTAGGTATTTAGATAGGTAGGTAGGTAGGTAGGTAGGTAGGTAGGTAGGTAGGTAGGTACAGTAGGTAGGTAGGTAGATAGATAGATAGGTAGGTAGGTAGATAGGTAGGTAGGTAGTTAGGTAGGTGGGTAGGTAGGTAGGTAGGTAGGTAGGTAAGTAGGTAGGTGGGTAGGTAAGTAGGTAGGTAGGTACTAGGCAGGCAGGTGGGTGAGATTAAGAAATAAAGTACAGGTGCAAATATAACTAGAACAGTAGCATGACATTTTCAGAAGAAAATGTATATTACATTTTCTGAAGAAAATGTTGTGTGCTTGCTGAATGCAAGCATAATATGTAGAAATATGAGGTTTCACGTGATAATAAGCCTGTCAGACAACTAGTCTAATCTCTATCAAGGCCTGAGAGTACCATCTGGTGGACAGATCTGCTAGTGTGTCACAGGTGTTTACAGATTCAAAATTCAAATCCCATTCCCAACTGATACTAACACCTGAACATTCCATCATTCATTTGAATAGAAAGGCATGCCCAGGTTCAGATGGCTATAGCGCAAAAAAGTATAAATGTTACAGCTTAGATATTTACACCGTAGGAACCCTGACAAGCAGATGAACATTTCGGTCTATAATTTGTCAGTCTAGGTTAAAAACTGTAGGAGTGGCTGGCGACAAGTTAGAAAACGGGTACGTTTTCTCAAAGCTAGAGGCAAGCGGCATTCATTTAAATGGTGAGTATTGTCTATCATCATAGCATAGCGATCATAACAAATGATCATAACTCAAAAACTATAAATCACACAGCTTTGATCATTACATTGTACAATCGTGAATCAGCACAATTGTGTGAACATTTTGATGTACAGCATAATGTGCATGAATATGGCTGTATTTCAAACCGAAGGGCTTATCCCTACACCCTACACCCTATGGAGTATCTTTCCATCGTAGTGAGCATTGTGAAGGAATGCCCTTCAATGTCATTTTCAGGGCTGTGGCATGTGTCAAGAGCCTGTCACAAGCTATGGCTAACCATAATACATTTGTTAATAAATTAATCCTATCTAAACTGAAGCTAAGCTTGGGAACTCAGAATAATAGAGAGTGGGAAAGCAAGACATCAATCACTCAGGTCACGCAGTGACGCTGGCTCCCCGTGTGAGTTTTGTTCAAGCGTGGGAGTTTTGAGTAGCGTAGGCTACGTCGTAGTGAAACGTCAAAAAGACCGTCAGATTGATTTCCTAAGTGCAGGGTAAAGTTATTTCACACACGCGGTGCCAGGCTGCCGCCCAGGGGTTGGGGACCGCTGCCTTAAGAAGTAGCAAGAGAACGCTGCGCCACACTAAATATACAATACAGTACAATATACAGACATGTAAATATACAGATTAACTGTACAATCGTGCCAAGGAGTGCAATATACAATATACAAGATATGGTAATATACAGATGAACTGTACAATCATGCTGAAGAATAACAAATGTCTAACAAGGGGAGAGATTCCTAGCGATGCTTAGGTTGTGCAAACAAATGTGTGTGCAGGTGTGTGTGTGTGTGTGTGTGTGTATGTTACTGTACCTCCTCTGTAAAGGCATGCTCTCCTCCTCTTTCTTCTTCAGCATCTGTGTGTGAGACCTCGTGCATGTGAGTATGACAAGGAGAGACACTGAGCTGTTACACGCTCACAACCTGAGCTGCTGAACAGTCTCAGTGTTCCAATGCCACAGAACCTTAACAGAGATGACAGTCAAAGCAGGTAAACATGACTGCCTTCCATATCATCTGACATTAGCGCTTGGTGACACAAGCAAATGAGCCAGGGACAGGTGACTGGTGATGGAGGATGGTTAGGTGAACGTCACATTAGAAGAGGGCACTGTCAACATAATTCTGAGAGAGAGAGAGAGAGAGAGAGAGAATGAGAGAACAAGAGAGAGAATGAGAGAGAGGAAAGAGAGGGAGAATGAAAGAGATAAACAGAGAATGAGAGATAGAGGGAGAGAGAGAAAGAGAACGAGAGAGAAAGAGACAGAAAGAGAAAGAACGAGAGAGAAAAAGAATGAGAGAAAGAGAGAGAGGAACAGTGTAAATAAGATAAAATACATGTATGACTGTGAACATCATTCTGAGATAGAGAATGACAGAGAGAGAAAGAGAGAAAGAGAGTGAGAAAGAGAGAGAGAGAGAAAGAGAGAGAGAAAGAGAGGGAACGAGAAAGATAGAAAGAAAATGAGAGGAACAGTGAAAATAAGATAAGATATGACTGTCAACAACATTCTGAGAGAGAAAGAGAGAATGACAGAGAGAGAGAAAGAGAGAAAGAGAAAGAGAAAGAGAAAGAGAAAGAGAAAGAGAAAGAGAAAGAGAAAGAGAAAGAGAGAAAGAGAGAAAGAGAAAGATAGAAAAACAAAGAGAGGAACAGTGAAAATAAGATAAGATATGACTATCAACATTCTGAGAGAAGGGGAAAGAGAGAGGAGAGAGAAAGACAGAAAGAGAGAAAGAGAGAGGATCAGTGAAAATAAGATAAGCTATATTACTTTATTAAGTCATATAGCTTAATAAAGTCATATATATGACTTTATACACTTTATAAGGGAGGGGGATTCAGGCATTACAGCTACAGAAAACAGAACAGATGAGGTACAGAATCAAATCAAGAATAAAATCAAGAAAAATGCACTCGTGTGTATGTGTGTGTGTGTGTGTGTGTGTATGGGTGTGCGTGTGTGTATAATCACCCTAAAGGAAGCGGTCCTGGAGCTCTGTCTAGCGAAGGGCTGTCTGGACGTCTGCTCCACATTGACCACACCGCTGGCTGCAGAGCCGTTCACACTGGCCCCCTGTGGGGGGGTCACATGGTTCACCAGGAGCACCACACGATCACATGACGGCACAGCTCAACCAAAGCCAGGTGAATGGACATGCTTACTTTTTTTTACATCAGTGATTTTACTATACACACAATCAATGAGCAGATGTTACACTAGGGGGTGCTATACACTTGTACAGATTACAGAGGACAGCAGTTAGAATGATGTCATTACCAAGGAAGAGGACTGGACTCTACCTTGTGTGTGTGTGTGTGTGTGTGTGTGTGTGTGTGTGTGTGTGTGTGTGTGTGTGTGTGTGTGTGTGTGTGTGTGTATCCACGAAAGGCTCTACCGGAGAGTGTCCGTTGTGGGTGGGGCTCTGGGCCCCTCTAGGGGAGGGGCTCTGGGCAGGTGAGGGTCGCTGCTGTCGGGGGGACAGTGGGGTTGTCGGGGAGCGAGGGCTCATGGGAGATGTAGGCCCACTCCTCTCACTGGGGCAGGGGCTCTTGTCAAAGGAGATGGAGACAGAACTACAGAGAGAGAGAGAGAGAGAGAGAGAGAGAGAGAGAGAGAGAGAGAGAGAGAGAGAGAGAGAGAGAGAGAGAGAGAGAGACAGAAAGAGTAGGAATTAAGTGGCATTTGAACACCTGTGCTGATTTCCTCTCTCCGAGTGTGTGTGTGTGCGTGTGTGTGTGTGTGTGTGCGTGTGTGTGTTCCCTCCTTACCTGACAAACGTGCGTGAGGCTTTAGGTGGTGGTTTGGGTTCTGAATCCCCAGTCTCTGGGGAGGAACCATTCTCATGCTGTGACAGAAACAAAAGAACCCATGAACAACAACCAACCAGCTTACTGAATACAGAGACACAGCTATTCTAACTTCACAATAATCAATGACATACTGTGGGAAAAGACACACCTAGCTTAATTAACACAGCGCAGTACAGCGCAGGACATGATATGGGTACAATATCATAAAGATAACATTCACATCATCGCCTACTCTACCTGTAGAGCAAAGTACAATATCACGTATTTACATAGTCATTGAGCGACTAATGCCTTTGTGTATGTGTGTGTGAGTGTGTGTGTGTGTGTGTGTGTGTGTATGCGTGTGTGTGTGTATGTGTGTGTCTGTGTCTTTGCCAGTTCCCATACAGTATATATCCGTGTGCCTGTTTATGTGCATGTGTGTGTGAATGTGGGTCAGTCGTCGGTGCGCGCGACGTCTATCCTGCTCCCCTGGAGGTAAAGGTGAAAGGTTCCCTGTCTCTCCGCTGGCGGAGTACACGGCCCAGTAGATCATTAACAGACATCCCTCTGTGGGGTAGCAGCTGACCGAACTGACAACGCCGTGGCACTTTCCGTGACCTGGCGCAGAGGAACACAACTCTACTCGAGGGCCTCGATGTAACTGAACACGTGTAAACAAGCAAGTGCTTTCCGCTGCTCCGCGAGTTTCGAATGACAGCGAGAGAGGCTGCGGTTTCCACCGGACTTGTTTGGGATGGAGCCGCGGGGTTCTTTTTAAGGGGAACCCCCGCTGAACGCCAGCTTCCGTTCTTTGAACGCCCGCTCGCTGAGACGCCACGGTGCGTCGTCAGATTTGAGCCGCCCATGTTTAGACTTAAACCTCTCTGACACACGCACACACACACACGCGCACACTGCTCTCTCACCTGTTTGTCCTCTGCGATGGCGGTGGTAGTGGGGGCGTCGGGGGAGCGCGTCTGTCTGGGCGGAGGAGGGGTGTGTCTCGGGGGCTCCGTTCTCCCCATCTCCCCCACCTCGGTCTGGTCGAGGACATCCCCCAGGATCTCCACCCTGGCCCCCCTGCCTCCTCCTCCTCCTTCCTCCTCCTCTCGCTGCCGACTCAGCGTCTCCAGGTGTCTCATCCTCCTCTTCTCGTTCCTCACGCGCAGCATCTCCATGAAGTCCGGCTGCTCCTCACTGCAGCACACACACATACACACACACACACACGCATATTAACACATACCCACCCATGCAGACACATAATCTTACACACTATAAATTCTCTCCCTCTCTCCCTCTATCTCCCTCTCCCCCTACCCCCCTTCTCTCTCTCTCTCCCTCTCTCTCTCTCTCTCCCTCTCCCTCCCTCTCCCCCTACCCCCCTTCTCTCTCTCTCTCTCTCTCCCTCTCTCTCTCTCTCTCTCCCTCTCTCTCCCTCTCCCTCTCTCTCTCTCATTAATAATAGATGGAGACAGAGTGCCCTCAGTGGTGTGAGGCAGGGTTTCTCCAGTGAAAGGAACGAGTTTCTCTATCCTGGTGAAAACTCACTTTGAAGACTCCGTCACCTCTAGCAAACAGATGCTGTTGTTTTAGACAGAGAGCTTTCTACACTATAGTTTCTACACACCAGCGTATTCACTGATCTTAGGTCTGTGTATTTGTGTGCGTTTGTTTATTTATTTGTGTGTGTGTGTTTGTGTTTACACAGTACAGTGTAGCACAGAGACACTCCCGGAGGGTGACTCTTAACGAGCACTCTTCTCTAGAGTGCGAACTCGATACACGCACCCGAGGGATATTTTCAAGTGTAAACCTACGGCAGCCATTTCTATCAAAATACTTGAGGTAATACTAACCTGCTGAGAATCGAAGCGCTGTCATCGTTGGAGGCCGGCGGCCCCAGAGCACTGTCCTCGGTGGGGACCGGTTCCTGGGCGGAGCTGTCATCGCTGGGTGTGTCACTGGGGGCGGGTCCAGACGAGCGGTCGTCGTCAGAATCAGAGTTGGAGCTGGGACCCCTCACCTTCCTCCTCCTCTCCCTCTCCACCTCCTCCTCATCCTCCATGGTCCACTGACGGGTCAGGCTGGGGAACACACACACACACACAGAATGTTACAAACACAGGCACACACACACACACACACACACACACACACACACACAAACACACACACACAGGTATCTCACACACCCACACATACATTAACTTAAGCATATACACATATACACATATGCATATATGCACACACACAGTCACACACACACACACAGAGAATGTTACAAGCACTGTAACAAACACAGGCACACACATACACACAGGTATCTCACACACCCACACATACATGAACTTATATACACGCCAATATGCACGCACACACACACACACACACACACACACACACACACACACACACACACACACACACACACACACACAGATATTTACTCATCATCTTCCCCTATCCGTTGCTGATACATCTGTTAAACATACATCACAACATGACTACTAGGCTTTTTTGTAAATTTGCCTTCACTAAAGTGAAAGTAATGTAATGTCCAACCAGGCAGTCATAAACCCACATATATAACCTGTTAAACTAGTTCTCCTGGGAAAGTACTAGTCAGTTACCCACGCAAGATGAAACTAAAAGACTGATGTCCAAATAAACAAAGGTTACATAAAACAATATAAAGGAAGCTATAGGTGGTGTTTTGTTAACGTTTTTCTATAGGCTACCATATGTCTATTATCTGCCAATAGGTTGTCGTTTGTTAAATTTACGGGTTTGCATTGTCTAACTGAGGCTCTACTGGGAAATAAACAACAACAACAACAATAATAATAATAATAATAATAATAATAATAATAATAATTATTATTATTATTATTATAATGCGATGTTTTTCGATGTGGTCATTCATGTGCTTTCAATTGATTTACCATCCAAAATTACTTGACAAAATGTAGGCTAGATGTGCACAGTCTTAATCAGCACTGTCTTCTCTGAAGTCCTTTAATTTCGCTGACCCTTACCTGGAAAGTGCTCTCCAGTCTTTCCTGCTGATTGACATTTTCTGGCAGTAATCCGAGAGAGCAGAGTCGTTTTGAGGAAAAGTGTCAGAGGCACTTTGCTCCAGAGCGGACAGAACCGATAGCTGCAGAGATAATCATAACTCCACTGAGCGGCCCACCTTTACCCCGAGCCTGCCAGAAACCACGTGACTACAGGGAGGCACCTTGGGTTACCTGAGAGAGAGAGAGAGAGAGAGAGAGAGAGATTGTTTACCAAGCGAGATGGTACAGTCCTTAGCCATGTATAGACCTCAATTCTAATCGAATTTGACAAACGGTGTTGCATGATAGTTCGCCTGTGTAGTAGATAGTAGGCTAGTCCGATTTAGCGGGCGTAAAGGGTCGTCTGGCAGAGCTCTGAGCGGCGGAAAAACAGACCAATACTTAAGAGGCCTAGTCTAGACATACTAGTCCTGTAAACATGCCTTCAAACCGTATTAGCCGGACCCCCAAATCATAACCGATCACGGAAAGGGTATAGCCAAGAAGGTTGGTGGCAACCAAACACATTCTCATGTCTGGTCGAATCTCGAAATGGACCCTCAGTTTGATATCCCAATATTAGCCTATGATGTAATCGATACACACAGTTTAAGACAGTCTAGGCCTACTGAGCCCATGCACAGTTTATGTCGCTGGATTGAGTAGCCTAAAACTACAGTCAGGAAGAAATGTTGGTTAAAAAAACGTTTGTGATCGCCAAGAAAAACCACAAGATCTAGTTGTAAATGATGTGGTGAAGTCAAATAAGTCAGGTTTTCAACCTTTTTCGATCTCTGGACCACTGGCATATTTTAAAAAATCCTTAAAGACCCCCCCACCCGTAGCCTGCGTCCAGACTTCAAATACGCCCACTCCACCGAAGTTGACAGATTCTTGAAGATTTCAGCGGAGTGTAACGAGTTGACTGTCTGACCATAGCATGGCCGTCACTATGGGCGAGCCTTATAGGGGCCCTGGCCCACCCAACTGCACTCATGGTTTAATTAATTAATAACATTAATTATTTTTTATTAATCATAGTATTTTTCTGTTAAATTAAAAATACAAACTTTAGATTCCTTATAAATGAAGACATTAAGAAACAATGGTGTGTTTTTTGTGCGTGGCTTTAAGCCAGCGCACCAAGGATAGCAAAGGTCCGGTCATCACTCCCTCCCTCCCTCCCTCCTTCTCTCCCTCCGTCGTGTTGTTGACCTGCAGTTCTATGTTGCTACCACAAGAGGCAGTGGTCCCAGAACATCAAAACAAAAACACTATGACACCTCACATTTTCCAGATCCTTGGTGGTCTAGTTATGACTACTGCTAAGCGGGCTACACTGTCCCCCACTTCATTTCAAACCTTTATTTCAACTCGTTAGACACTGAGGTTTCCCTCATTTGCGGTGTCGACGAGCTAACACAATCATACACAATCATAAACAAACAATAATAAAGAACAACAGATCAATGTACAGTGTTACAGATAGAATCATTCAAAACAATTGCAGGATGAAGTGCAAAGGCTAAGGGCCATAGATTTAAAGTCTGTCTTGTAGGAAGCACCTCAAGCTTTAAAGTCTGTTGGAGGGCGTTCCACGTACAGGGAGCGTCGTAAGCAAAGGCAGTCTGACCAAGTCCAATGTTCACACGAGGAACCTTAAAAACGAGTCGATCATTCGATCGGGTCCGATATGTGCCTTCGCTCCAGTCTAACAGGGACGACATGTACAGTGGGAGTTTATCCGCAATACAATAGACAGTTGTATCATCCGCATATAAATGTGTGTGACAGCCAGACAGTGACGTAACAATGTCATTAATATAAATGGTGAACAGGACAGGACCCAATACCGAACCTTGGGGCACACCATTAGCTAGAGGGAGGAAGACTGATTGAATGTTACCCGATTTAAGACATTGACGTCTCTCCAACAGGTAATCTCGAAACCATTCACACGCACCGGCATCCATGCCAATACCAGCTAATCTCTCAAAAAGTAGATGGTGATCAAACGTATCAAATGCTTTAGAAAGATCTACGAAGTGATCTACTGTCTCTGACCCGAGGGGGCGGAGTCTCGCCACCACACCATGCACCCCACAAATCAGCCCCTGAGAGGGCTAGAGACAAACTTGTCTTCACCGGTGGGGGCAGGTGGGTAGCCCAGAGAGGGGTCCACAGCCCGCGACCCAATATGACGCCAGGGGGCGGAGTCTTGCCACCATGCCACTGTCCACGCCACGGACCCCACAAATCAGCCCCTGAGAGGGCTAGAGAAACACGGTCTTCACCGGTGGGGGCAGGTGGGTAGCCCGGAGAGGGCTCCACTGCCTCTGACCCAATATGAACCGAGGGGGCAGAGTCTCGCCACCACACCACGGACCCCACAACTCAGCCCTTGAGTGGGCTAGAGACACAGGGTCTTCACTGGTTGTTTGACGGCCGCTACTGAAACGCCAAGTGGTTACTGCAAGTCTGATTTCAGCTGAGTTGCGCACTCCAGGGCATGCTGACTGTCATCACAGCTTATAGGGCTCTTGACCTAACTTTCAGGACACTCATTTTCAACACTTAGTTGGGCATCAGCATAATATGTTGTTCAACATCGGCCTACTATCAGTCGGAGAGAGAAAGCTCAGTATAATTAATATGCGTCAGTGCTGCACAAATTGTATTCATATTTAACATGAATTATCTTAGCATAGCAATATCTTGCAACCCCCCCACCCCCACTCACAAACTCTCTCTCACACACACATACACACACACACACACTTTTTTCGCACCACAAAAAGTACAAATTTTACAAATTTTATGGTTTCTATGACACTTAACTTGCTATCTGTTTGAATCATTTGTAAATCATTATGTTTCAAGAATGAGTGAGTAACATGAGAGAATGTGTGCAAATCCCAAGCCAATCCTATTGGTTAATTTTAAAACAGTACTTTTTGTTAAATATAATGGGCTTGTACAATATTATTTAAACACAGTTTGATACATTTAACAAAAATACCATTTAAAAATATTTTAAATACTTTCCCAAGGAACCTCTGTATTTATGCAAGGGAACACAGGAGGTCCATGACCTGGTTGAGAAACACTGAACACTGTTTGAACAGCATACAGTACACTACAGCACCCCGTACACTACAGCACCCCGTACACTACAGCACCCAGTACACTACAGCACCCCGTACACTACAGCACCCCGTACACTACAGCACCCCGTACACTACAGCACCCCGTACACTACAGCACCCAGTACACTACAGCACCCCGTACACTACAGCACCCAGTACACTACAGCACCCCGTACACTACAGCACCCTGTACATTACAACACCCTATACACTACAACACCCTATACACTACAGCACCCCGTACACTACAGCACCCCGTACACTACAGCACCCAGTACACTACAGCACACTGTACACTACAGCACCCAGTACACTACAGCACCCCGTACATTACAGCACCCCGTACACTACAGCACCCAGTACACTACAGCACCCCGTACACTACAGCACCCTGTACACTACAGCACCCTGTACACTACAACACCCTGTACACTACAGCACACTGTACACTACAGCACCCTATACACTACAGCACCCTGTACACTAGAGCACCCTGTACACTACAGCACCCCGTACACTACAGCACCCAGTACACTACAGCACCCCGTACACTACAGCACCCAGTACACTACAGCACCCCGTACACTACAGCACACTGTACACTACAGCACCCTATACACTACAGCACCCTGTACACTAGAGCACCCTGTACACTACAACACCCAGTACACTACAACACCCAGTACACTACAGCACACTGTACACTACAGCACCCTGTACACTACAGCACCCTGTACACTACAGCACCCTGTACACTACAACACCCAGTACACTACAGCACCCCATACACTAGCACCCTGTACACTACAGCACCCTGCACACTACAGCACCCTGTACACTACAGCACCCTGTACACTAGCACCCTGTACACTACAGCACCCCGTACACTACAACACCCAGTACACTACAGCACCCAGTACACTACAGCACCCTGTACACTACAGCACCCTGTACACTACAGCACCCTGTACACTACAACACCCAGTACACTACAGCACCCTGTACACTACAGCACCCTGTACACTACAGGACCCTGCACACTACAGCACCCCGTACACTACAGCACCCTGTACACTACAGCACCCTGTACACTACAACACCCAGTACACTACAGCACCCCGTACACTACAGCAGCCTGTACACTACAGCGTCCATGATCTCCTACAGTAGTGCTCTGGTCTCTGCTCTCTGTGTATGACTCAAGAGTATTTACTGTGTGAGACCACACCTTTTACTTGGGACAGGTGTGTCAGACTCTGACCTGGACAGCCAGTCTCAAACTCACTCTTACACACACACATACACGCGTGCACACACACACACATACGCACACACACACACCTGTTTGTGTAGGAAGACGTGTTTTGAGAGTATGCAGGAGACAGTCAGATGCAGGCATGAGACTAGGCTCTAATGGGCTTTATGGCTCTGGTCTCACACTGTGTACCTGTGTGTGTGTGTGTGTGTGTGTGTGTGTGTGTGTGTGTGTGTGTGTGTGTGTGTGTGTGTGTGTGTGTGTGGGTGTGTGGATCCTCCCCACCCCCATGCAAAACTTCAGGTCAGTTGATCGGAGTGTGTGTCTTTCATGGACTGGTCTCATTTACATAGACACACACATGGACAGCAGATACACCTTGAGCACACAGAGCACAAAGAGACCAAAAGCACACACACACACACACACACACACACACACACACACACACACACACACACACACACACACACACACACACACACACACACACAGGCTGAGATGTTCATAGTTGGGCAGGAGATGGATGGCATAAATGCAAACTCGCAGCCGGAAGTCTTCTCAGAGTGACGTTAAGCTTACAGTTCTTAACAGAGCCTTGGTCCACTCCGAGCCCAGCAATGTCTAACAGCTGGCTGATTTACATGCACAAATTACAGAACCCTATTCGCCTTATTCACCTCAGCTGCCATATTGATCAGTCTGACGTAATTAGGGGTGTGGATGCGGAAGTGCCTTTTGACTTCAATGTTAAAAGTTCACTGTAAAAACATCACTTCAAGAACCAAAATAGTTAAAATAACAGGCTGAATACACTATCAGGGTTAGAAACTCATCATTACCAGACTGATTGTTTTCACTGCCGTTGTTTTCACTTTTGGAAATACATCGGAGTGAATGCAGCTGACGGCTAACTATGGCTCATTCACACCACAAACGTGAAAACGACGGCAGTGAAAAACAATCAGAGTCTGAGTTTGTAACCCCGATAGTGTATTCAGCCTGTTATTTTGACTATTTCGGTTCTTGAAGTGGTGTTTTTACAGTGAACTTTTAACATTGAAGTGAACGGGCACTTCAGCATCCGCACCCCAGACTGACCAATATGGCTGCCAGGTGAATAAGGTGAATACTGTAGAGGCAGCTCAAATACACTGTGCATACTGTACACACATGCATGCATGTACTGTACACACACACACACACACACACACACACACACACACACACACACACACACACACACACAGTGTGAGCTATTTGCATGCAGTCAGAATGAAGATAAGAATGAATTGCTCTTTAAAGGAAGGGCTTCACAGGTAGATTGTTTTATAACCATGCAAAATAGACACAAGCTAACATTATCCTGCTGTTATACAATGTGGTTAGATACAGTAGATATAACTTGAATGATCCCCAACAGGGGAAATGTGGGCATGATAGAAGCAGAAAAATAGAACAGAAGAGGTAGAGAATAAAATTAGGAGTCAATGGGTGATACAACACAAAATGTGCAGTAAATGCATAAGAACTACAAACAAATAACTGCTATAAAACCTATGAATATCAATAAAAAGCCTAGGCAGGGTAAAGTGACAAGTGGTGTGGGTCAGGCGCTACTGTTATGAAATCTGATGACTGCTGGCACAAAGAAGCGCCTGAACTGCTCTGTTTTGCACTTGGGAGGGAATGAGCCTGTGGCTGAAGCTGCTCCCCCTCTGCCACAGCTGGTCATGGAGGGGATGGGAGGGGCTGTCCAGGATGGGCTTCAGTTTGTTCCTCATCCTCCCCTCCACCACAGCCTCCCGGCTGTCCAGTTGTCGCCCCATCACAGAGCTGGCCCTCCTCACCAAGCTTGTTGAGCTTGTTGGTCTCCCCCGTCTTGATGCTGCCTGTCCAGCAGGCCACAGCAAAGAACTGCTGTCTACCACAGACTGGTAGAACATCCGCAGCAGCCTGCTATTAGGATCTGAGCTGAAATACTCCCATCCAGATGTGTTCGTGGACAGCTGCAGACACCGCGGACGCATCGGGGTTCTGTTTATACAACTTCTGCAGTCCGCTTGGAGGATGCGGCGGTTTGTGCTCTCATTGCGTAGAGAAATGGGATGCACGCGGATGTCCACGCGGAGCCTACGTGCTCGCCCTCTGACGACGAAATTTACGTCACGCGGACCCTCACGGACCCTTGCTTACAGTACATGCGTACGTGGAAAGCACAGTATAACAAGGCCTTAAGAAAGAACAGTCTGCTCTGTCCTTTCCTGTAGAGGGCCTCGGTGTTGTCTGTCCAGTCCAGTTTGTTGTTCAGGTGCACTCCCAGGAACTTGTATGAGTCCACCATCACTTTCCTCACCCTGTACGATAATAGGGGTTGGGAGCTATTTTCTTCACCGGAGGTCCTACACCAGCTCCTCGGTCTTACTGATGTTGAGTTGGAGCTGGTTCTCCTTAATCTGACGTGCCAGATGGATTGCTTCGCATAACCATCTGGGAACTCTCCATTGGAAACTGTTTGGAAATGGGCAGGCACTACTTGGCAGGTGATTGGATGAACCATCTGAAAAAAGCCTGAAAAGGTCTATCACACGCTAACTTCAACTGCTCCTCACTGTCATAAACCTGCCCAGCGTAACTGTTTGTATTTCAAACTCGTCAGAACCAATGCTGATTGGCAAGATCGTTTTCCGATCGGGCTCAAATTGTTCTCTATTGAGAGTACCCAGACTGATTCACGAGTAACAACGTGAGATTGTGACATCAGGATGGTCTCACGAGGCGAGGTTCTCCTCAGACCATCTGACGAATCTCCTGACCACACCTGTACTCCTCCTCTACGTCCTCGCTTATGCAGCCCACGATAGAGGAGTCATCCAAGAAAATCCATGACACGTTCCATGTTTCACTTCAGTTGTGGCTGAAGTGTGTATGTGTGTGTGTGTGTGTGTGTGTGTGCATTGTCAGTAATTATGCACAATCATTTTTTGCGTCCATGTCTGCTTACTGCATGGTCTCAACAGGACTGAGATATGCCATCCTTTATCTTCAGGTATAATCCTTCATCTTCACCGTTACGTTAGGAAAGCAGAGAGGATCTCAGACAAGGGGAGAGGACTGCACAGACCGGGACTCGAACCCAGGTTTCCACAGGTATTGGTGCCAAAGAGCCGGTGGGCCTACAGCCTGCACCATAAGCTCAACCGCAACACGACTGGCACCTTAACATGAAGGAAACTAGTTGAGCTATCTCAAACACACATTCACACAGACATGGAGAGAGAGAGAGAGAGAGAGAGAGAGAGAGAGAGAGGGAGAGATTCGGAGGTTGATATGGTGTTGTGGTATTTTATTGTATTAAAACTGTGGGTCCAGTCATTGGTTGTACCATATTTTGACATGTACAGTACACACACAATTCACTACCGTTCCAAGCCAAAGAAAAAGACATGAATGACAAGAACATAAAATAATTTAATTGTGGGGTAGCTAGAGAGGATGGATAGCCTTGACAAGACAACGCAACATCAGTCCATACACACCGTGTTAGCTAAGAGTAAAGATTTCCACATAGTGCACTGATACACATCCATCACTAGAATACTGTCCCAGCTTGTTGATAGCAGGTCAAGCTTTTAACAGTGAAGCAGTACACAAAGCACTGATTGACAGATTGTATTGATTTGATTTGAGGAGAATGGGATGGGGGTTAGGGTTATTATGGGATGGGGGTCAGGGTCATTATGGAATGGGAGTTAGAGTTATTATGGGATGGGAGTTAGAGTTATTATGGGATGGGAGTTAGAGTTATTATGGGATGGGGGTTAGGGTTATTATGGGATGGGGGTGAGGTTTATTGTGGGATGGGAGTTAGAGTTATTATGGGATGGGGGTTAGGGTTATTATGGGATGGGAGTTCGGAGAGAGAGAGTTGAATGAGGAGAAAGAAGGAAGAGAAAGAAGGAGTTCTGGAGGACCGAGATGTATTGCAACCCCTGCTTTCTTGCCGATTGGCCCAGGGGCTTCACTGGGCGGGGCCCTTGGCGGCGTCGAACATCTTTTTCCGTCCCTCCATCCCTGACATGGCCTCCACGTTCTTCCTCCAGTCACTGTCCTCCACTGGCCTCTTCTATGGGGGGTGAGAGGAGAAGAGAGGTGGAGAAAAGAGGACAGGAAGGAGGTAGGAGAGGGGACGAGAGGAGAGGAGACGAGAGGAGGGGAGAAGAGAGGAGAGAGAGGTGAGGTGGGCGGGGGCAGACAGGAAGCGAGGCGACGTGTCGGAGAGGAGAAAGAGGTAGAGTGAACGAGGAGGAAGTGAGGAGGAACGAGGGAGGGAGTGGGGGAGTGAGAGAAAGGCACAGATGCATGATCCAATAGCTCCTATTAACAGCAGCTCCTAGTTCTTTTGTCAGAGGGACTGGTAAAGAGGCTGAACTGGTAATTAAGTGCTTTTACATTTAGCGGTTGCCTTTAGCTGTTATTGTTAACCGCAAACAAACCCTCAGAGCTTCCGGTGCGAACTGGGAACTGTCTATGAGAACGCAGCATAATCATACTGGTCTGACTAGTTTCGAGGGCCCTGTGACACACACACATACACACACACCCACACACACACCCACACACACACTCACACCCACACGCACACACGCAAACACACACACTGACCG
>NC_140236.1:8922788-8957788 GCF_949987555.1 Borostomias antarcticus | reverse complement strand
TTTTTGGAAATAAAACCCACAGACTAACTTGATAGTACACACAGGTTCCTTACCAGGTGCAGGAGAAGAAGAGGGCTGGGCTGATGGACAGAGCAGGGGGAGAGAGGGAAAGATGAACAGATCAGAGAGGGGGTGACGGAGGGATGAGTACCCCTCTATTTAACCACACCTCCTATTGTGTCCCTCTGTTGTTACTGGAGACTATTATTAGAGCTCTATTTTCACCGCATCCCTTTTTCTCTCTCTTTTTCTCTCTCTCTCTCTCTTTGTCTCTCTCTCTCTCTCTCTCTCTCTCTCTCTCTCTCTCTCTCTTCTTCTCTTCAGAGACAGATACACACAAACTGTTACACATCACCAACCTATGTTTCTGGCTCAATACCATAGGTAGGTTCAGTTGCTTTTCTTAACCTTAAGGTCTAGGCCTGGCGTTGGAGCTGGGACTAGTACTAGGGGCTGGGCCTAAGCCTGGGGCTGGGTCTAGGTCTAGGCCTGGGGCTGGGTCTAGGTCTAGGCCTGGCGTTGGAGCTGGGTCTAGTACTAGGGGCTGGGCCGTAGCCTGGGGCTGGGTCTAGGTCTAGGCCTGGGGCTGGGTCTAGGTCTAGGCCTGGCGTTGGAGCTGGGTCTAGTACTAAGGGCCGGGTCTAGGTCTGTGGTTGGGGCTGGGTCTAGGGTTAGGGCTGGGACTGGGGCTAGCGGAGGACTGAGTCTGGAGCTTGTGTTGGAGGGGGACGTAGACATGTGTGTGCCAGACCAGATCGTTTACTGTGTGGGCTGCACCTGTCTTGTGTTAATGACAGGGTCCTCTATGTTGCTGCCTTCAAACATTCTGTAACTCTCTCCCCTAAACCTCTGATACTATTTATCGCGCGCGCACACACACACACACACACACACACACACACACACACACACACACACACACACACACACACACACACACACACACACACACACACACACACACACACACACACACACACACACACACACAGCTATTTATTTGGCCTTTCAGCACAGAGACATTTTAATGAAATTCTTCCGGACTCAGGAAGATCAAAATGCCTGAGATGAAGCAGAGCTGAGCAGCGTTTCTCCCTGAAGGATCTGATGGTCATTAGGACGGCCGGCTCTCGGCAGAGGCCAGGGAATGTGTGGGTGGACCGGGTTCAGACACGGAGGGGGTGAAGGGACACCAGTACCGTTCGGATCACTTTACAGTCGAATGAATCCATCCATCCGAGTGTAATCATCGCAGCTAAAGGCTTTGTTGTGCAGCAGATGTCAACACTTGAGCTAGTGTTGACGTCTCTCTCTCTCTCTCTCTCTCTCTCTAGTTCTTTCTCTCTTCCTGTCTCCTTTCTGTATGTACCATCCCTGTACCCGGTATGGACCCTCTTTCTTAGAGGTCTGACGTGCTCCATATCTCTCCGTCTCTCTCTGTCTCTTGCTGTCTCCCTGTCTTTCTATCTCTGTCTCTCTCCCTCTCTCTCTTCCTCTCTCTGTCTTTTTCTCTCTCTCCCTCTCTCTCTCTCTTTCTCTCTGTGTGTGTGTCTCTCTCTCTCTCTCTCTCTCTCTCTCTCTCTCTCTCTCTCTCTCAATTTCTCTACTGACCCTGAGGTTTGAGCACCTCTGTGTGTCCGTGACCACAATGTCACAGAGACGTCAGGAGAACATTGTGGGAACGTTGTGAGATTGTCACATATACATGAGACTAATTAATCCACAGATGTAAGAATGACCACTGCCCTCCAACACAGTCGGCTGGCCCAGTCAGAGAGAGAGAGAGAGAGAGAGAGAGAGAGGGGAGGGGGGGTTGGGGGGGAAGAGAGGTATGTGGTATTTCATAGTTATGATTTGTGTTTTATGTGGCAGGGTGTTTGTGTGTGTTGGGGGGGGGGGGGGGGGGGGGGGGGGGTAGTTGGCGAGAGTGTGGGGAAAATAAATGACCAGAGGCAGTAGCTGGCCCAGCAACTTATGCACACACACACACACACACTCAGAGCAGATGTAAACACAACATCTTAGATGCTGGCCCTGAGCAGGTATCTTCTGAGAGTAGGGGGTCATTCCCTCATGCCAACCTGCCAACACCCAGGATTGATGACTGTTAGGTCCCATGTTGTCTGTAGGCCTATATTGTGTGTTTGTATGCATCATGCTTTTCCCCTCTGCCTGCCCAGGCATTGGCCAGCCCTCCTGCCCATCACCGTTTGCTGCCATGTCGCTCATTGTCGGTCCTGTCTGCTCCCGACCAATCTTGTTGACCAATTAGAGGGGCGTGCGTCTATATTTAAACCTCCACGCTCCCTCTGTGTGTTAGGTAGAAACGTCTTTTGTTAGTTAGTCCACGCTGTCTTTGTGTCCACGTCCATTCTGTTTGTAGCTGTTCCTGTTTAGTTTATGATAGTCCTGTCGTGTGGGTTTTGTTTGTTGCCTGTTACCTGATAGTTAGCCCAGGGGAGGGTAAGCTAGGCCAGATGCCCATGGGCATACACCAACACGTAGGTAAATATCTGTCTAAATACACCAGGTTCATTTCCCAAGCCGGTCCTTTTGTATTTTGGGGTTTTAGACTAGGATGGGACAGAATACAGCTAGTTAGGACGTTGATTGGATATTTTGTAGACAGATAGGGATAGGGTATTAGGTTGTGACAGGGGATTAGGCTAGTTTGTGGGGGTTATTTTTCTTTGTTTCCTTTGCCTCCGTTCTGGAGTCCTCCCCTTAGAGTTAAACAGGTCTGTTTTTGTCTCGTGTGTTTGGTGTTGGTTGTTTTTGGCACTGCACTTCTTCACGAAAATAAACCCAGTTGTGGTTCATGCACCTTTATCCAGTCGTCGGTCTACTGTTATATTCAAGACATGGTTTCCGTTTAGCCTGCCTACAGGCGCTGCATGTTGCGATATTCCTTCCTCTATACCCCTAGACATTACATTCAGGGAGGGTCGTAACAATGAGGGTGAGAGGGCAACACTCATTGAGAGAATTAGGAGACTGACCTCTAGTGGCCATCACCTCATGAAGCTGGCAACACACGCACAGGAACACATACACACAGTGGCCCCCCAAACTTGTCAAGTGTTGGAGGAATGTACCTGTTTGGTGCGAGACTTTGTGTCTGTGTCTCTTTGACCCTTTCCATAGGCAAACACTAGAGGGCTGGGTCTAGGTCTACTTCCTGGATCATGACCAGTCTACTCATTCAAGAGGAGTAGGGCTAGGTCTACTTCCTAGACCGGGACCAACCTTACTCATTCTAGAGCAGTAAGGATAGGTCTACTATCTGGACCGGGACCAGTCTACTCATTCTATAGGGGTAGGGCTACTTTCTGGACCAGGACCAGTCTACTTATTCTAGAGGAGTAGGGCTAGGTCTACTGCCTGGATCGGGACCAGACTCATTCTAGAGTGTTGGATTAATTTCTTGTTCTCTGGTTACTTTCTTACCAATCATTATAACAGGTCGTTTCAAACTATCTTCACTGAATATTACTCCATGTTGGCAGAGCACACACACACACACACACAAATACTCATACTGTAGATACACAAATAGACGGCTGTCACTGTTCCCATGACGTCAGTGGGCAAAGAGGGCATGCGGGGGGCTTTCCTGGCACGACACGCCTGGCCAAAGTGCGCGTGTCTGTATCTCACAACACAGTATTTGTGCATGGTTGACCATATTCATTATTTTTGTACGACTAACCATCTAAGGTAAAGACTTGAGGTGTGTGTATGTGTGTGTGTGTGTGCTTGAGATTGCTGAGAGAGAGCAGACTTGGGGTGGGGGTCATTCCTCCTGAAGTGATGTTTGGACAGAGCATTCCAAGGAGTGCTGTTAGACCACACACACCCCAGGCCTACACACACACACATACACACACACACACCCTCAAAAGCACACTCTCTCACTCACACACGCATGCACTCTCTCTCTCTCTCTCTCACACACACACTCACGACCGCAGTGCGTCCAGTCCTGACCAGGGGTGTCAGTGCTGACTCATGCAGAGTGACTGAGGTTGGGGTTTTCCACCCACGCTCTCCCTGGAGCCCCAGAGCACAATCACCCCTTTATTCCAGCAGAGAGCTGGGGCTCTGCCCAGGACCTCAGCCACACACACTCACACACACATGCACACGAGCATCCACCTCCATGTTCTCGTCAGAGTTTCTGTGTGTGTGTGTGTATGTATTGTGTTTTGGCTTACAGCTTCAGCGGTAGGGTTTATGACATTAGATCACTGACCATGGAGGCACATGACACATACTGTACACGCACACACACACACACACACACACAATCTGTCACTAATTAGAGTCTCCTGATTTAGCCGTTTTCCACGTGGGCATGTTTGTTCATTCATTCAATTTTTATTTAAGATTCTCGGAAGAAACCATTGCGACTGACCTTCGTTCACAATGATGCCGAGATACAACAAAGATCGACAAACCAAATAGATTAAAATAAGTTAAATAGATAAAATATCTACCTTTGTAAATAAAATCATGCTACTGTTGTGTGTGCGTGTGTGTGTATTCTTGCCTCAGGACTCATCTTAGCGCATTCAAGTGCTAAACAGAAGCGTCATTAGAACAGCAGAAGCAGCCACAGCTGGTGAGCAGAGCGAAGTAGCTTCTGTGAATGTAGGACTACAATTCCCAGTCAGACTCTTACAATTATGACTAGCTAACTGCCTCTGTGTTTGTGTATGTGTGTGTGTGTGGGGGGGGGGGGTCCCTAACTGCAGGTTACCAGCCATGCGTCCCAAAGAATTGCTTAAGCGAGTAGGGGTGTGTGTGTTCATGCAGTAGGTGGTCTATCCCATCTACAGGCTTCGCTACCATTTTTTCGTAATTATCGTTGAGCCAGCCTTGGCGTGTGTGATTATGTGTGTATTTTTCCAGTAGAAGTTGCCCATTATGAAGGTCACACCACAACAGGAAACAGCTGAGATCACCAGAGCAGTCTGGAGTTGCTTTCATGCTCAGGACGGAGACTACTGCAGAGTATACTGTATTATCAAAGACAGATCAACACAACAAGGCTTCTGGACACAGGGTTGGCCTAGCTGAAGGCAACAGAACACCATCTCCACTGGCTGTTTTAAGACTTCCTACAAAGATGAACTCCAGAATGGATTATCAGACATATATTCACTGTTGAGGGCAAAAATAACAATCTTCTCTGGCTGTTTTAAGACTATAATGATGAACACACTAGCCTACACGATATACTACAACCAGAAACATATTTCCTGTTGAGGACAAAAACAGCAATGACCATTGACACGTCATTAGTACAGGACTATGACTCTATCCTGTGGCTTCATCAAACTGACAAAATACCGGTCTTGAAGTTTATGGTGGATGAGGTGTCTTCCTCGTTAACCACGGCCGGGTTCAGAGAGCAATTGTTTGAAACATCAAGGCACTAACAGTCGCTAGAAAACAATACAAAACATCAGTCTGACTTCACCCCGTTCGGGCGTCCGTACGTTGATGGAGAGACTATGCTCTCAGAAGTGGAAATCAATCATTTGTGACAGGCTCTCCATATGCAACGTTTCCTTTGAAAGAGAAAGTCCTGGTTTCACAGACACACAGCTGGCCGGCGGCGTCTGTGCTCCTCTCCCCCCTCCTCTCTGCCGTCTAAATCAACCTTCAGTCCAGAGCAGAAGGCAGGAACACTAGAGTCAATAATGAACTTCTTCGGTCCAGAGCAGGAGACAGGAACGCTAGAGCCAGTTAGAACTTCCTTCAGTCCCTAAGACAAACTGATGGTCATATCCGCTGTTCCTTATTGGGGCAGCCATCATGGTGGTGGGTCCTCTCCCTCTCTCTCCCTCCTCTGATTGGCTGGCTTTCAGGAAGTAGGTATCCTAGAGGGCATAGAGATGGCGTATGATTGGACAAGTTCTATTCCTCACAGTTTTTGCAATTAATGAAGACGGCCATTTTTAATTACAGCTGTGCTGACAGCGGCGCCTGAATGAGCCCTGTGGGTCGGAAGTGGCCCTGGTGACAGCAGAGTTAATTTTGGACACTTGATTCCTCAAGCACTCTTAAGGAAATGTCCCCTCGCATTCCTGTGTCGTGCGCTCATAGAGCACATGCGCACACAAACACATGTGCGCACACACACAAACACATGCACGCACACACACACACACACACAAACACATGCATGCACACACACACACACGCACACACACACACTGAAGGTGTGGAGGACTGTAAAGCAGGACTGTAAAAGTGTTAAGAAATGTCTAGGGGTGTGTATGTGTGTGTGTGCCTGTGGGTGAGGGGGGGGGGGCTATAACTGTAGGCTGACTGTAGAAATTTGATTCATGGGAGATGAAGTGAAGAAGGGGTGTGAGAGGGTTTCAAAATACTTTTGGCGAGGGAGAGACGGATGAGATTACAACCTCAGACAGGGAGTCAGGGGGAAATGATTTAGTCGGAAGAACTAAGAAGCGAAAAAGAGTCTAGGGCCAGAGAGGGCTTTGAGAAAACAATTCCTGGAGTTATGACGCCTCCCCCAGGGCTGACGCTGTGTAAAAAGGAGCCACACATGATGAACACAAATATACACAAATACTATGCCTCGGGTACCTACTCTGGGCAGCAAAGTCTAGAGCACCTCGTCCTCCCCGCTGCTCCCCAGATGCGACGTCGTCGACAGGTGCCGGTTGCGACCGGTCTGAACGGCTTGCAGGTTCTTGTAGCGCACGAGCGCCAGGGCGATCTCCGCGTTCCACGGCGTGCCATCCTGCGGGCACCGAAAGTCAATCTCCTTTCCCGTCCCCATGACTACGGTGAAGTACACCAGCCCCCGCTTGTATTCCACGCAGTCCACCGTGGCCATGCGCTCGAAAGGGAGCTCCTTGGCTTTGGACCCGAACCCGGAGCTTTGCGCGCCGCTGCCGCCTTTGAAGTTGTGCAGGCGCAGGCCCTCGTCCGTCAGAACGCAGCGCTTCTTCTTCCAGAGCTGCAGGAGCCCGCTGCTTCGCTTCTCCAGCAGCCCGTCTCTCATCACCTTACCCGGGCAGGACATGGCCACTCGTGGCAGACAGATGGGAGAGTTATAGGAGCTGGAGGCAGTCCAGTGTCGCGTCGCGTTTCCTTCAGATTAAAAAGTCAGCCGTCGTTCCCTCTCTGTATACTAGCCTACTTCATCTTGGTAGCCTACTGTCTAAAAAAAAAACAGGCTACCGTGTAGACTGTGTGGACCACTGCCTTTGGAGAACAGATACAGGCTAACTCACCTAATTTGCAGTTAAATCTTTCAATCCACTATTGTTGAATGAAAGAGGTACAAATATCATATAATGTAAGATAATATATTGTTCAAAATAGTCCAAAAACTGATTGCGCTCCGCTGTTAATTTGACTGCTCGTCTGTCGTCGGGATATGTTCGTACTTGCCCGGCTGGGGAACTTCTCCAAGGGGAGCCCACTTCAGCACTCCGCCTCCTACAAGTGACGTTGGCAGATCTGCTCCTATGTTTATCGCTTTCTCGCGCGCGCGCGCGTGTGTTCGTGCGTGCGCGTGTGTATTTGGAAATGTGCGTGTGTGTAGGCGCGCGCGTACGTGCCCATGTTTCATTCATGCAGCTGTCGTTCGTTTCGTTCATTCACAAAGAGGCGAGAGTGAAAACCGGTAACAAAGGATGTCGGAAGCCAACTTCGAAGGTCAGGTTTCTGGAGGCTTTGTCGCAGAACGTGGCAGTAATTAATATGATGGCAGAGTTGGTATTATTGTTACCCGTACTTGGACCATTCCCTTCACTTCATCCTCACATCTTCTTCCAAGTCTACCGTACTGCCTGGTGGCTGAGCTAATGATTTCTCGTCTTGGATTCGCTTCCTGATGGAGATGGGTTTTTTTAAGGGAATGTTGGCACTTCGTTACAATGAGGAGTCAAATCAGCTTTAGATATCAACTTTATTTGATGTTTAAGCAACCAATATTATCTTATGTTTCTATGCATGTAAAACACAATAAAATCTGATTGATGAGAAACAAAGCAGATAAACACTTTATTAGGAAAAGCTTTTTTCGGCCTGGATCCTGTGCTATTACATACAAATCATATGATACCATATCTACATTTTTTTCTCTCCGTTACAAGGAGTCAAATCAGCTTTAGATAGATAGTTCAATCAACTTTATTTATTTGCTGTTTAAGCAAACATCTTTCTATGCATGTAAAACAAAATAATATCTGATTCTCATTCACTATTAGGAAAAATTACATTTTCTTAGCCTGAATCCTGTGGTAAGCTATTACATATAAACGGAGGTGGAATTTTAACCATTTCAACTGAGTTACACCAACAAAATGCAATAATGCACGGAGCCCTGTGCTCTCTGAGCACCCTATTGTGTTAGTGCACCTGTTTCACCAAACTATCTCCTCACCATACAGACAGTATAGCAGTAAACAGCACACTGTAACATCTTGTCATGAACAGAGTTCAGTAGTAGAGTTCTTCCTCAGCTCTTCAGAGTGACTGTTATCCATACGGTTGGAATGTGAGAGGGAGGAAAGGTGGTGAAAGTGTGTGTGCGTGTGTGTGTGGTTGTGTGTGTGTGTGTGTGTGTGTGTGTGTGTGTGCTCATATGTTTCATGTATGAAGCTTCTCCCCCAGCCTACCGTACACAGTGTGCCATTCTCTCTCCTATCATAGTTTTAGTTTTCTTAGACAAAACCATTATGTTCAGGTGAAAAGGGCTCACATATCGTGCCAAACACAGAGCCATGACCTGTTCCTGCAGGTGTTCTCAGGCAGTGTTTCTGGCATCTGATACTGATATGTTGTTTCCGGTTGTAGGCGGCACGGTGTCACAACACGTCCCGTGTTTGGAAATGCTGCTTAATTCATTGACCATGTTGTGGAGACTGCCGGAGGTACTGTAGACTACTGTATGGTGTGACAGGTCAAGCTGAAGTAGTCTGTAGACTGTATAGGAGTGTCCCCTGTTCCAGTGATTCCTCATCTGTTTGCATGGTGCATATTTGGCATAGTCGCAATGCTGGAATGTGTGATGTGTCATCCCAGTGTTATGGTTGGAATGACAGAACATTTGGAGGGTTTCTGGGAAGTTTTGGTCACGCGTGCATGTTATTCTGTCTCCATAGACTTCAGTGTTGTGATTTATTCCATTGAATGAAGTTGTGATCTTCGAAAAAACAGATGTATTTGATGGAGTGCATGGCCTGTGTGTTCATGAGCACCAAAACGCTCAGAAGAGGCCTGGGTTAAAGAAGAAAGAGGGACAAGGTGAGGCAGTAGGAAGCCCAGTTAGAGAGACTAAACTAGGAAGTAGGTATCCCTGTATAGACTACACTAGGAGGTAGCTATCCCAGTAGAGACTAAACTAGGAGGTAGGTATCCCAGTAGAGACTACACTAGGAGGTAGGTATCCCTGTAGACTACACTAGGAGGTAGGTATCCCAGTGGTTAAAAAGACTAAACTAGGAGGTAGGTATCCCAGTAGAGACTACACTAGGATGTATCCTAGTAGAGACTACACTAGGAGGTAGGTATCTCAGTAGAGACTACACTAGGAGTTAGGTATCTCAGTAGAGACTACACTAGGAGGTAGGTATCTCAGTAGAGACTACACTAGGAGGTAGGTATCCCAGTAGAGACTACACTAGGTGTTAGGTATCTCAGTAGAGACTACACTAGGAGGTAGGTATCCCAGTAGAGACTACACTAGGAGTTAGGTATCTCAGTAGAGACTACACTAGGAGGTAGGTATCCCAGTAGAGACTACACTAAGAGGTAGGTATCCCAGTAGAGACTAAACTAGGAGGCAGGTCTGTCGTTGCCTACCGTTGTTCCTTTGAGCAAGGTAACTTAACCCCAACACTAACTCATAAACATTGATAAATGTGTCTGCTAAAAGGACAAAATTGAAACAAACAAGTTTGGATTGATGGAGAGACTGGACTGATGTTACACTAAGGTGAACATAATATTTATGTTCATGTTTTTATTCTTTCCTGGGTGTTGCTCTTCCATGGCATCACACTGCCCTCTAGTGTTCTCCCGAGAGAGAGAGAGAGAGAGAGAGCGAGAGAGAGAGAGAGAGAGCATGGTGTAGCCACAGAAGAGAGGAGACTGGTCTTCTTACTACGACATGTCGGAAAACACACACTGTGTAGGCACTATGGCACTGTGTAGGCACACAATGTTTACATCAGGACCCTAAAACGGAACAAAAAGATCGTGGCCGACCCCTTCCATCCCGGTCACAGTCTCTTTGACCCACTCCCCTCTGGCAGGAGACTGCGGTCCATAGGGACTGGGTCCACACGCCACAAAAACAGCTTCTTTCCCACGGCCATCAGACTCATCAATAAGGCTACCGGGTGTTCACAGTCGCAGTAGGCTACTGCTGTGGTGGCTGTAGGTGGCAGCACACACTACCATCTACTAAATTGATGTCACGTAAGCGCAGAACACAGAGTAAGCCAAGTCTAGAACTAAGAAACTCTAGTTTTCAGTGGAGGATGTCCATGTAGGCAGGTTTATTATCCTAGGACTAGACGGTATATCCTACATGTATGGTCCATTATAATGATTAGAGACTTGTAAGAACTAAGAAGAAGGCTTGTGTGTGAGACTAACCACTAGAGGGCAGACATAACTCATTTCTGATTATGAAGTTGACAGACTAACTCATTCTTCATTTTAAAGCACTGGCCTTAATTGCAAGTGCAACATTAAATGCAATTACCCAAGGACATTGGTACATAATGGACCTGTTGGTCTTTGTCTGTATTTCTGTTGTCATGCCACACTGACAGCAGTATAGCTAGAGACATGCTGTCCGTTTGCAAGTAGGCGACTTGGCTACTCACATAATTGGGTTAGGGAGAGAAATGTGGAGGGTGCAACGCCTATTGTTGGATCGATGGCACTTTTTTTTTGCTCGGACATTGTCCTCTCTGGAAGCCATTACAGAGCTGGGTGAGTAGAGAAGGGAACGGGTAGGGGCACCAGGGGTTGGGTTTGTGTGTGTGTGTGTGTGTGTGTGTGTGTGTGTGTGTGTGTGTGTGCGTGTGTGTGTGTGTGTGTGTGTGCATGTGTTTGTGTGTGTGTGTGTGTGTGTGTGTGTGTGTGTGTGTGCATGTGTTTGGCAGTCTGTGGTCTTGTTATACAAGAGGTTCTGGACATGCTGTCCTCTGTGTCACTGCTGTTATAAAGCCTCTGCCTGAAGAAAGGTCTTCTTTACTGGGCTGGGCTGCTACTGGGCTGGGATGGATGACATTAGAGTAGGGCTGGGCTGGGATGGATGACATTAGAGTAGGGCTGGGCTGGGATGGGTGACAGTAGAGTAGGGCTGGGATGGATGACAGTAGAGTAGGGATGGATAACAGTAGAGTAGGGCTGGTCTGGGATGGATGACAGTAGAGTAGGGCTCAGCTGGAATGGATGACAGTAGAGTAGGGATGGATGACAGTAGAGTAGGGCTGGGATGGATGACAGTAGAGTAGGGTTGGGCTGGGATGGATGACAGTAGGGTAGGGCTGGGCTGGGATGGATGACAGTAGAGTAGGGCTGGGCTGGGATGGATGACAGTAGAGTAGGGCTGGGATGGATGACAGTAGGGTAGGGCTGGGCTGGGATGGATGACAGTAGAGTAGGGCTGGGCTGGGATGGATGACAGTAGAGTAGGGCTGGGATGGATGACAGTAGAGTAGGGCTGGGCTGGGATGGATGACAGTAGAGTAGGGCTCAGCTGGAATGGATGGATGGAGACCGGTGACTGCAATCAAATTCACACCTACTCCTCAAACACACACACACACACACACACACACACACACACACACACACACACACACACACACACACACACACACACACACACACACACTCATTATACGTTATCTCTGTCTCAATACATCTCTCTCATACACACACTCACACATATACATTCTCACACACAGACACACACACATTCTATCTCTTTCACACATGCACACTTCCACACATACATTCTCTCACTCTTTCTGTCACACGCCCACACATATTCTCCCCCCCCCCCTCTCTCTCTCTCTCTCTCACACACACACACACACACACACACACACACACACACACATGAAGGTCCCCCGTATTGCAGACACATCCCACTGAGTCATACTGTAGCTGTGCAGTCTTTGACTCATACACTCCAGTGGAGGGAGTCAGAGTAGGTCACAGTAACAAATCATGATGTTAGCAGTCTCAGGTCTGCTCATCCTTACTAATGCTTGAGGAGCCACATGGTAAGGGTGTGTTAGCGGTGTGCCAGTGTTGGGTGTGTGCGTGTGTGTGCGCATGTCAGTGTGTCTGTGTGTGTATGTTTGTAAAATATCTGTGTGTGTGTGTGTGTGAGGGGAGAGTGATGGAGGAATGTCTCACGGTTCCTGCAAGCCACCAGGCTCCTAAACTGTAGCAAATAAACATTCCTCCCTTCGTGTGTCAGCGTTGAGCCTTCGCCCACTGTCGCTGTAAAAAACACAGCCAGTAATTAAAACCAAGACACCAGCCCCCCCCCCTTCCTTCCCCAGTACCAAAAAACAGTTATGAGCAGATTGCATTGACACAATGCCGCACTGATAAGTGAATTTCACCATTCCCCCTATTGTCAAGATGTTGTTTTCCGTAATAACTGTTGAGAGTTCCGCCTGCACACACTCAAGAGTTGAGGGTTCATGTTAGACCCGACGGTTGTGAAATGATATGATACTGTGAATGACATTTTAAAGGTGCAGTATGCGGTTTGGCTCAGAAGCACTTTTTGTAATTTTTTCCAATTCTTATTGCATCCCGACAGCAATCAATAAATTAAGTGCTGTGACACTTATAATGAAATAAATCTGTTATCTGTAGTAGTCACAGTACTGTAATAACTGTCCAATCATTTTGAGTTGCCAACTTGAAATGATTGGGCCTGTCAACCTACCTGCCTGCCTAGCGAGTGTCATTTGTTTTCCCCAAGTTTGGAGGAGTGACTTTGGAGGGAGGCCTGAAGGGAGGGGTAGGGATTTTGTCGCTTGCATTTTGCAAAATCTTTCAAAATCTTTCCTAAGTCTAACAGGAAATCACACACTACATACTGCACCTTTAATATCTCAGCTTGACGTGATGATTTTAGTGCTAAACTACAAACATTTAGTAAGTAGTAAGTTTAGTAAGTGCATCGTATGAAACAAACCGCCCCCAAACCATAAGCCTTTTCTGGATAGCTGGTGATGAGAAGAGTCCAGCTTTGGTCCTTGCATCAGTTAACACAAGAATGAGTCAGTTCTAGAATCTTCTCAGGATTCCGCCTCCGTTATCATTCCATCTCCGATTCTCCCCGATGGGACTCGAGGTCAAAAGATTGCAGGGGTCGAAAGATTGCAGTCAGAGGTGCAACCGTGTCACGTCAGCGCTCTGTAAACATGCATGAGCACCGGTTATACTTCTCAACCTCAACCCCGTCATTACAGCCTTCCTATTTCCAGGAAGGTTGACATGCTGTTGTGTCCTCTCAGCTGATCTCATCCAGAGGTTCGCTGTCACCGCCTGAGTCACACTTTCCCACCACCAGGACGGCACTAGTGTTCCAGCCTGAGAGTTTGAGCTACGAAGCAGCAGAGGAACTTGAACTCTGGATCTAGATAAATACTCTGAAAGTGTATTATAATGTACTAACCTGAAGGTATTTCTGAGGCAACTTAGGCGTTTGATTTGCCTCCCGGTCAGCTGTGGTAGGTCTGATCCCTCGGTTTCATTGCTCTGGGTGGGATAAATCAAGCTGACCCCATGTATTTGACAGTCTTTGAAGACTTAATCTCTGTCGTCCCGTCATGCGGCGCAGAAGATTTAGGCGAGGATGAGAGCAGGCCAACTGGGAGCAGCCCGTCAGCCAATGGTGATGATCGAGGGGTTGTGGTCTGTATGTGTGGGGGGTCCGTAACACACTTCATAAATTATTACGGCGCGCAAACACGTTTGCACAGAAACACACTCACACACACAAACACACAAACACACACGCTTCCATACACACTCTACTCACCCTAAATGTACATGCATTAGTCTTGCATACAGAGTAAATACATACTGGTATTTACCACGCATATGCACACACACGCACACACACACACACACACACACACACACACACACACACACACACACACACACACACACACACACACACCGCAGACGTCAACCCCCCCGTCCCACCTTAACTGGCCTCCCTACCCATAGTTCCCTCCTCGGGGGCACGGTGCCTGACCACAGACCTCATACACTGATTACTCACGGCGGCCTAGCGGTCAGTCCGCATTCCCACCCTGATTCACCGTGCACAGCAAACAGTCGGCCGGGAAGCAGCGGTTTGAGAGAATCCGGGGGTCTCTCTCTACAGACAGGAGTGTGTGTCCACCGTGTCTCCGAATACGTCTTCCTGTCGTCGACCCCCGCCTGGCTGTGTCCTCTGGACCGCACTCATGTGAACTGGAATTCACTCTGGGGGGGGGGGGGGGGGTTGAGAAGGTTGCTCTCTGTCTGGAAACAGAGGGTGATGGGGTTCCCGAAGAGTATTTTTAGGAATGTTCTCTTACAGATGCTCTTCAGTCCTGTTCCTGACCAGGACTTGGACTGAGCACTTGGACTTGGTCCCTGGCCGCCACTGATGAGACTGCACACTGCTCCTGGCTGCCCCTGGAGGAGGACAGCTTGGATGGGTTGAATGCAGAGGATAAATTCCACCGGCGACCGCTGATGCATGTGTGTTGTGTGTAGTGTGTCGCCACTCATTCACATGTGTATTTGTTTGTGTATCACTTGCTGTGTGGCTAATAAAAGACCCCTGAGGTCCTGTAATTATTGTTATTGTTATTGTTGTTGTTGTTGTTATTAGTAGTAATTATTATATTATTATTCATTATTGTGCCGAGGTGATTGGGTGTGTGTGTGTGCTCGCGCGTGCGGGTGTGTGTTTGCGTGTGTGTGTGTGCGCGCGTGCGGGTGTGTGTTTGCGTGTGTGTGTGTGTGTGTGAGTGTGTGTGTGTGTGTGTGTGCGTGCGTGCGTGCATGTGTGTGTGTTGCTCCTGCGTGTCCTGTGTGTTGATGAATGTGTCCCGTGACGGTGGGATATGGAGTGATGGAGATGTTACCAGGCAGGAGTCGCCATTGTGACGCTGGTCGCTCTCTTTGGAGCCGCCATCTGCTTCAGGGGTCAGTCGCTAGGGTGCAATTCTTCTGGACCCGGTCTGCCTCCCAGCTGCCATCCTCAGGCACACACACACACACACACACACACACACACACACACACACACACACACACACACACACACACACACGTGAAGAACACAAACATTGTGGGAGTGCGGGGCTCTTGCGCAACACTAAACAACTTATTATTCTATGTGGTGGTGACCCTAAGTACCTCCACGCTCTCCCTGCTGCACCCCTTTGAGAGGTCGTCTCCCACCCCCCCCCACGCCACTCACACACACACACACACACGCCCTAAGACCTCAGCAATCTTCCACAATTTGGCTGTGGGATTTTAATGGGATGCTGTGACCTTTGCTGCTGTGCTTTTTATACAGTCTGTCATCGTCTTTTCTGAAATAGAAAAATCTCTTCGGAGCTTGACCCCTTGTTTACGATCGGGTTCTCACAGGGCACAGTCGGGGGTAGCAAAGGAGGTTTTCCTCCACACCCATAAAACCCAGCAGCAGAAGAGGTGTTCCAATGTACCCCCCCCCCCCCCCACACACACACACACACACACACGCACACATACACCCGAACGAAATACTGACTCCCTGTCAGTTCCTGGTAGAGACCAGAGCACTGCGGTTTTGTTTCAGTCAATTATCAAGTCACTTAATTCAAGCAATTATTCAAACGGCGTTATATGGCCCTTGGCGGTCTTTTTGTCGGTTAAGTCATTCCCAGAGTTAAGGGTCCTGTGAAGTTATTTGAGCACATTGTTTGAATTAACCTTTTATAAGCATAGGAAAGGGAAATAGATTGATTCCGTCAGGAAACGTACGTATCAGCAATAAGCACAGCTCTACTCTAAGGGGCACTAATTGAAATAATGGCGATGAAAGGAGGTTTATAAACTATAAATTCCCATTAAGATAATGTTGATTCAATGTTAAGACAACTGACATTTGACCCACATTCTGTTCTATGAAACCTAGATTGCGGCGACCAGTCAGGATGTTGTGTGGTCATGTTGTCTTGATTATCGATTGGACGCTCACTCCAAAGAGAACCACAAATGTCCTGATACTCTTCCTCTGCCCTTCTATTTCTCATCCCTTCATTCCTCGCCCCTCCTCTCCCCCTGCCTTCTCTGTACTGAGCCTCAGGGAGACAGGAATCTGATACTGCGATGCGTTTTTGTGTTTGTGTGTTCGTGAGGTTCCCACCCTGGCTGGCGGCGTGCTCACCGCCTGGCGGACCTGCGAGTCAAAGGTGGCGGCGGGGGGACAGGCAGGGGGACAGGCTGGGGTACAGGCTGGGGGACAGGCTGGCGGGACTGGCTGGGGGACAGGCAGGGGGGACAGGCAGGGGGACAGGCAGGGGGGACAGACAGGGGGACAGGCAGGGGGACAGGCAGGGTGGACAGGCTGGGGGACAGGCAGGGGGGACAGGCTGGGGGACAGGCAGGGGGGACAGGCAGGGTGGACAGGCTGGGGGACAGGCAGGGGGACAGGCAGGGTGGACAGGCTGGGGGACAGGCAGGGGGACAGAACGGGGGGACAGGCTGGGGGACAGGCAGGGGGACAGAACGGGGGGACAGGCTGGGGGACAGGCAGGGGGACAGGCAGGGGGGACAGGCAGGGGGACAGGCAGGGGGACAGACAGGGGGACAGGCAGGGTGGACAGGCAGGGGGGACAGGCAGGGGGACAGAACGGGGGGACAGGCTGGGGGACAGACAGGGGAGACAGGCTGGGGGACAGGCAGGGGGGACAGCCGCTCAGTCTTGCTCCTGCTCCCCGGGTCCTCAGCCGGAGGGTCGGCCATCAATCCAAGACGGCTCCTCCTGAACAGCCCTCACCACACAAACACACGCACACACACACACACACACACACACACACACACACACACACACACACACACATACACACACACACACACACACACACACACACACACACACACACACACACACACACACACACACATACACATACACATACATATATAAATGCAAAACACACAATCATACATACATACATACACATACACACACATGCAAACCACATACATACATACACACACACACTCACATACACACACACACACACACACACACACACACACACATATATACACATACTGTACACATGCAAACACACACACACGCATACGCATACACATACACTTGTAAAACACGCACACACACCATACACACACACACACACACCGAACTCTCGCACTCATGCAAATACAACCCCCCCCCCCCAAAAAAACGCAACACACACACCCCTCTCTCTCCCTCAATAATCCGCGGAAGCAATTTCATCTCGACTCGGGTGGCGGCCCATTGTCACCGATCCCCTTCAATCTTTCCTTATTAACTCTCGCTTTGTCCCGCGTCCCAGCTCCGAGACTCATCTCTCCCGCATTCCAATCAGGGCTGCTCCCAGCACTCCCAGGCAACCTCCCTGCATCCCCCCTAATCCTACCGCCACCCCCCTACCCCCCTCACCCCCCCCCCCCCCCCCACCGCCCCTCCCTCCATCACAACCTTAACACCCCCGCCCACCCACTCCCCCCAACCTCAAGACACTCTTTCCAAAAAATGTCTCCTCCAAGCTGACGCTCACACCTACTTACTGGTGAGATAGAGCTGGAGGGGGGGGGGGCGTTAGCTCCAAGGGGTTTTTAACTGAAGGGAGGAGTAGCGGGGGGTGGTGGGGGGGGGGGGGGTTCAGGAGGAGGGGTGCCACAAAGTGACTCCAGCCCAGACAATTAGAACAATGGGGTGGGCCGGCGGGGGGCTAACTCGCCGCGTCACGCCTGGGCGCTTGGATATTTTGTCGGTTTAATGAATTGTCCGGCGAGCCGGGGCAGCGTTGCGGGCAGCGCGGGGAGAGGCCAGTAGGGACCCAGACACTAAGTCGGTATTTATTACACTGCCTTTGTCACTAATTGAGCTAATTATCACCGACTCCTCGGCACTCCCACAATGACAGCCCCCTAAACCTCTCCTGTCCCCGCTCCACGCCTCTCCCCCAGCCCCAGGACCCCGCTCTCACACGCCTCCTGCCTCCCTCGCGCCTGGCGTTCCAACCCTGCCTTACGCTGCCTTCTCTCTCTCTCTCTCTCTCTCTCTCTCTCTCTCTCTCTCTCTCTCTCTCTCTCCTTTTCTCTCTTTTGTCTCTCTCCCTTTCTCTCTCTCTCTCTCTCCCTTTCTCTCTCTCTCCCCTTCTCTCTTTCCCCTTCTCTTTCTCTCTCTCCCCTTCTCTTTCTCTCTCTCTCCCCTTCTCTCTTTCTCTCTCTCCCCTTTTCTTTCTCTCTCTTCTTCTCTTTCTCTCTCTCTCCCTTTCTCTCTCTCTCCCCTTCTCTCTTTCTCTCTCCCCTTCTCTTTCTCTCTCTCCCCTTCTCTCTTTCTCTCTCCCATTCTCTCTTTATCTCTCTCCCCTTCTCTCTTTCTCTCTCCCCTTCTCTCTTTATCTCTCTCCCCTTCTCTCTTTCTCCCTCCCCTTCTCTCTTTATCTCTCCCCTTCTCTATTTCTCTCTCTCCCCTTCTCTCTTTATCTCTCTCCCCTTCTCTTTCTCTCTCTCCCCTTCTCTCTTTCTCTCTCCCCTTCTCTCTTTATCTCTCTCCCCTTCTCTATTTCTCTCTCTCCCCTTCTCTCTTTATCTCTCTCCCCTTCTCTTTCTCTCTCTCCCCTTCTCTCTTTATCTCTCTCCCATTCTCTCTTTATCTCTCTCCCCTTCTCTCTTTCTCTCTCCCCTTCTCTCTTTATCTCTCTCCCCTTCTCTATTTCTCTCTCTCCCCTTCTCTCTTTATCTCTCTCCCCTTCTCTATTTCTCTCTCTCCCCTTCCCTTTCCAATTCTCTATACCCCCCTCTCTCTCGCTCTCAGCTTGATCTGCCTATCTAATTTCTCTCAGGTTCTCTCTCTCTCTCTCTCTCTCTCCCTCTCCCTCCCTCTCGCTCTCTCTCTCTCTCTCCCTCCCTCTCTCCCTCTACCTCCCTCTCTCTCTCTCTCTCTCTCTCTCTCTCCCTCTCCCTCTCTCTCTCACCCTCACTGTTTCATTTCTTCTCTGTCAGGTTCTCTGAATTCTACGTCGATCGTTTCTCTCCTCACTCAAGTACTTGGCGTTCCCATTTTCGTCATCACTCATTTTACTGTTTTTTTCTGTGTTCAATGTTTTGCCTCATAGGTTTCAGTATGTCCCTATTTTCTCTTCAACTCGCACCCTCAAGAAAAAACTCTCTCCACTACTCCTCATTCTTCTGGGTCGGTCGGCTGTTCTCCTCAGGAATTATAATTATACTGTGATCTCTCTTGATCTTTGATTGTCCGTCTCTTTTTCCATTCTGTGTTCATTGTAACCTTGCTGGGGTCTGGTCTGCTGGTCTGCTGGTCTCCTGGTCTGCTGGTCTCCTGGTCTGCTGGTCTGCTGGTCTGCTGGTCTGCTGGTCTCCTGGCCTGCTGGTCTCCTGGTCTGCTGGTCTGCTGGTCTGCTGGTCTCCTGGTCTGCTGGTCTGCTGGTCTGCTGGTCTGTTGGTCTCCTGGTCTGCTGGTCTCCTGGTCTCCTGGTCTGCTGGTCTGCTGGCTGGTGTTCTACAACCTTCATTCATCCTGAACCTCCCTCTCTGTCTGCTCTTCTTCACCACGCTGTTCCCTTCCCTCCTCTGTCTCTCTCTCTTCTTCACCTTTCTCCCCTGTCCTTACCTCGCATCATCCTCTCCTCTTCTCCTCCACCCTCCTCTTCCTTTTCCTCCTCCTCTGCTCTCCTCCACCCTTCTCCACATCTTCCTCATCCTCCCCTCTCTCCCCCACCCACCTCCTCCTCTCCTCTCTCCTCCTCCTCCACCCTCCTCCTCCTCTCCTCTCTCCTCCTCCTCCTCTCTCCTCCACCTCCGCCTGTGGAGACACTGTGGCGTGATCCCGTGGCGCTGGGCAGGTCCTCGGGGGTGTTGGCGGCCCCGGTGTAGCCTCCCAGCGCTCCGCCTGGCTGACCCCCGTTGCCCCCACGCTGTTCTGTGGCGGTGGCGGCGAGAAACTGCAGGGAACCCTTCCAAAACCGCTGTGGTTGGGGGTGGTTGGGGGGCCATAGGCTGCCGGGGGGGGGGACAAGGTGGAGGGGGAGTAGGTGGAGGAGGAGGAGGAGGAGGAGGAGGAGGCTGTGGAGAGGGGAGGAGATGGAGGAGGAGGGGGAGGTGGAGGTGGAGAGGGGAGGAGGTGGAGGAGGAGGAGGTGGAGAGGGGAGGAGATGGAGGAGGAGGGGGAGGAGGAGGTGGAGAGGGGAGGAGGTGGAGGAGGAGGGGGAGGAGGCGGTGGAGAGGGGAGGAGGTAGAGGGGGAGGAGGGAGGGGCAGCCTGCAGACTCTGATTATTTCTCTCCCTATTATTATTATTATTATTATCATTAGTATTATTAGTATTATTATTATATTTTATTTTTATTTTTTAATATTTCTCCAACATTAAGTAAAATGAAGCAAAACATTCTGCGCCATAAAATCCAAAGTAATGGAAGTCGCCTGTCACAGTGTGTGTGTGTGTGTGTGTGTGTGTGTGTGTGTGTGCGTGTGTGAGTGAGAGAAAGAGAGAGAGAGAGAGAGAGAGAGAGAGAGAGAGAGATATGCAGAGACCCCTCTGTGGTCAGGTCTCAGGAGCAGGGCTGTTTTAAGAGGGGGATACACTACATTGGTGCCTGCCTGTAATAGGATTAGAGGCTGGACACCCAGGGATGGGCCTTTATGCTCACTTGGTTGGTCATCAAAACTACCTCAAACACATCAGCTATTACCAGCTTAATGGCTATTGGCAACATCAAACAAGAGCTGTCTACTCAGTGGTCCAATAGGAGATCATGGACAGATTTCAAAATGGTACAGTAACTCCATGTAAAATATAAACTTTATTGTTTTATCAAACAATACAAAACAAACTTCAAGCGAAATCTTTGAAGAAAGAAAAGATCAAAAATGCTTTCTTACTTCTCTATAACAGTATAAAAATTCCACAGTAATAAATATTTTGTATTTACATAAACGAGAATGATAATATTCAGTGCATGACAAAACACACGTGTTAAAACAGGGCAGAGAACTTCAGTTTCTAACAAACCTTGGTTCTGCTCTCAACAAAGGTCTGTAAACTACAACAAAAGTGGAAAAAGTATCGAAAACATGATCTTGACTAATGATAGCATATTTTCTCCATCCATTGGCTTATAACAGGTGTGTGAATCCTTCCGTCAAATTGCAAGTGACTTCAACGTAAATATAATATTTATAAATTTATTATTTACAACATTTTGGTTCTCTTAGCTGATATACAGTATATTTCCCATAGTTGTGCCAGTACTTGGTACAAAGGTTTCTTGTTTTTCTAGCTCCCTCATCGTGGGGTGCTCAGTTTAATATGCCTCAGTTTGATTAGGTAAACTCTCTGTCTGCTGTCAACTAGGGGAAGATATGGGATTATCGTACACATAGCTTTGTCATCAGCGGTCCCAGGACCTGACGCCATTTTGAGCCCCGGGGTCGTCATTTTCATTTAGCTCAAAAGTCGCTGTTTTCTGAGACTGAACGTGTCACTGTATTCTGCCGAACTCACATCTAGTTCATCCTCAGATATTCAGTGTATTGATACTACATTCAAATGTAGGGTTCCCATAGTGAACTCCTAGGTTGATAAAGTTGTGTCCGACTCCTCTGTTATCCTTGGACAGGGCAGGGTCCAGTCATTTAAACAACGGCACCATAAGGGTGGTTAATCACACAGCGGTAAATCAAGCTTGAGGTGTAGTAGATTCCAGAACAATCTAAACACAGTGTGCTGAGTTATAGAGGAAATCATATGCGCTTGGGCCGCGTCCAGCGTCTAAGTACATAGCAGTCGGGACTGGACAAGCATGGTACTCTGCGAGATGTACTTCACACAATTTTATGTGAGAAAAGTCCAACTGTAGCGAAAGAAAACAAAACACTGATGTTTTAAATAAATGCCCCTCCTCACCGGTTTATAAGAGAGCATGCTTGTGGTTCTTCGGCCCACAAAGACATCTGTCAGACATTGTGTCCGGTTCCTCTTTTGCCCTCTGTTTTCTGTGGGGAGAGGGGAACTAGACTACAGCAACCGTGGGAGGTCAGAGAACCAACAGACTCCTCCTACAGGCCTACAGATCCCCAGACGCTCAGTCAAACTGATTTGGGGTGCTTGTGTCCCTGCGTTGCCCTCTCATACGGACAACCGCCACCTCACGCCTAAACAGTTCCCACTCTACGCCTCGTCTTGGAATGTCATAGTGATGATTGGCCTCCATTCCACTCTACATGGCTAAACCCAGAATTTCAACGCCCTCATATTACCAGTAAGCCCCCATACACACTCTCACGACCAGAGAGCATAAACGAGCACACTTCCACACACAGACACACACTTCTACACACTGTTCTCAGCATTGTGCTTTTCTCTCTCGTGTGCTCTGATAACACTGATTGAAACCGTAGCAGTGCCGTGTAAAAAATCCCTGTATTCTTTAAAACCCGCGAAGCGCCGTCTCTACGGACTCAACGCTTCCCCGCACCGCCTCGACACTCTCCCGCGTCCTAGTACTACCGTCCTCCCTCATAGCTACACCTCCTCGCTTGAGAACTTCTCCACGCGTCCCGTGTCCCCGTCGCAGGGTCTGCCGGTTCTGTCAGACGCACTGGTGCAGCGTCTGCGTGCTGGTGCAGTTGAGGCAGCTCACGTGGCAGCACCAGTGGAAGGTGCAGTGGCACCGTTCGGTCACCCTCTCGGTCCGGGTCTTGAACCCGCGGCCGCAGCACAGCAGCTCGCAGCCGTCCAGCGCCGGCGACGAGCTGTTGCAGGCGCGGCCGGACGTGCCCGGGGTCCCCGTCTTGCCGTTGTAGGAGCAGAAGTTGGGCGACTTCTCGAAGTAGACCAGGTCCCGGGACGACGGCGACTTGTGCGTGGGGTTCTCGGGCTCCAGGTGGCGCGGGTCGGCGCGGTGCGAGGCGCGGTTGCTGCCCTTGTTGGCGTAGACCACGCGCGAGGCGCCGTCGAAGCGGTCCTTCAGGAAGTCGCCGACGGCGCGGAAGCTGGGCAGGCGCATCCAGCAGGTGCGCACCGTGCACGAGCCCGACATGCCGTGGCACTTGCACTCCTGCCGCATCTCCGACGAGACCGTCTGCATGGGGAGAGGAGGAGGAGGAGGAAGAGGAGCAGGAGGAGAGGAAGGGAGGCTGAGCAGTGAAGAGCATAGGGGAGGGGGGGGGTACCGGGAACTTTTGTCTGCGTGCGAGGCGGGCCCTGCTTCAGTTTCTTCACCGTGTCCTCTGCCTAGCTCGCCGGTGAAAGTGGGCACGACTATAGCTAGCAAACGGCACGAAAGGGACAAGAATGGATCGTTCTAGAGGACAGTTGATAAGTCTACTACATATCACTTCCGAGCGAGAGAACAAATGCGAGTTCTAGTATCCGTAAACGCCTCACCATCCTGCCGGCCTCGTTGTTGTGGAGGTTGGTGAGGTAGCGCAGGTCCCTGCCCCTCTCGCTGGAGTCCACGAACTCGCGGCTGAACATCCGGCCGAAGTCCACGTTGTCGCTGCAGCCCCCCCAGTGCCAGTCGTGCCCCCCGGGCCCCCGGCGGCGGTAGTCGCAGGTGCAGGATTCAATGGCCCCCTCGGAACAGGACCGGGCCACTGCGTGCGTCACCCCGGCGCTCGTGATGGCGAAGACGAACGCCGTCTCTCGGCAACCTGACGACAACGGCAGAAAATCCCCCCTTTTAGAGAGAACTTTATCCTTGCTTTCTTTGGGGGCGGATAGGCTAACAGCACAACGGCACAGTACCCTTCAAATGACCGTAACCCTCTCATAACTGCAAGATATGTAAAAGCCCTGTGCAGGATTTACATGACATTCTGCCCAGAATTGCTGATTTGTTGCCTAGTGAAGGACAGGAAAGAGAGGCACTCACCGCGATTGACTATTTTGCCAAACACCGCCGGGCCGTGGGTGGTCGGACAGTTCCAGCGACGGTTGCGGAACTGCCACTTGCACTCCTTTATGGCGGTGTGCAGGCCAGCGGCGATGGCATGCAGAATCCCGGGGTTCTGGCGAATCAGACGGCGTTGGCGTCGGCTTAGCAGAGCCAGACTGGGGTCCAGGACCAACTGTACATTCTTGGAGTTGGTCAGGAGATTGGCAGAGGAGGCCACATTCACTACCCCCCTGCCATGGAGCGAGACAGCACAGGAGGTCAGAGTCTGGGAACCTGGCAAACTCAAGCCTTCCACTGGCACTCTGGATGAATGGGATATGATATTATACACTTATCTGAATAGGATATGATGTTATCAGTTATGAGATGATGGGATATAGTATCATGTTTTAGCCATGGTCACACAAGGGGAAGTGCATTTTAATCTCTTTTTCAATTAATTTTGGAAGCCTATACCGATCAAGTTTGCCATACAATTTACCACATAATGTAATAAATAGTTGTCTTTTTTATGTTTCAGTATTATTTTTGTACATACATATTTCACTCTCAATGTTAAACTATTTCAATGTCAAATATATATTTGGTTTCTTGTGGCCCCTATACGCCTATGTGTTAGATTGTTTTTTCTCCTGTTAACAGTCCGCGGTAGAGGTTTTGGCGCGTTAATAACTATCCTCGGATACATGTTTCAATCCAATTTTCTTTTCTCTTTCTCTATGTATTTATCGTCTTCGTTTTCTTGGCATATTTCAATGGGAGGGGTACATGGCAGGGTGAGACTCCGGTGACAGACTGTGATGTTAGACAAAAGTTTTTAATTAATCATGAAAACCACCTCAAGTCTGCGCAAATTATATTTCGTTAAATTATGATTGATCACTGAAAGCATTTTATAATTACGTTACTATCCCTGGTATGTTTGCATCACTTCGATCAATAACGTGGCCTAACCAATTGAGTTTATTTCCAATTATGTGCCCATCGAACCAAATGAAAGTATCCTAAATCATGAATAGGACTAGCCTACACAATTTTCGTATTTGGGTTTTATAGCTTATAACAAATAAAAATATATTGGCAAGTGAACGCAGGCCATAGCCTATTTGGACAAGAGTTTATCCTGTAGACACAGGAATGTTCAGCATATTACGAGAATACGACCCTGAATACGACCTGGAATGGGTTTGCTTTCAGCCATGAAATAAATCCATATTTAATTTATCCCACATTGGACCGAAAAATGTTGTCTCGTGTTCAAGCCACACTGTCAAAATGACAGGGGAAAGAGAGAGAGGACGAGAGAGAGAGAGAGAGAGAGAGAGAGAGAGAGAGAGAGATGAAAATTGAATAAACATGGGCTACAACAGTCCAAAAATGAAATCGTTATCATAGCCTACTGAAAAGTATGTTTACTCTTTCATCAAATCTACCCAAATGTAACGGAACGAGTGATTCATTACGATTGAAAATGGTGAATTTGTTGAGTTACGCACGCTTTAGGTAATTGGGACTTGCGGTGTCCAATGTCCGCGAAGCCTTAATGGCTTGCGGTCGCCGTTTGGTTTCTCTCGCAGAAAGGAACAGAAATTATGACGGGGTGCCAACCATAACACATTATTTCGAGCATGGAGTATGGAATGTGTTAAAAACGGTCGACATGTAAGCTCTAAGTCTTTCAGTCAATTAAACACTAAACCAAAAACTCATTAGCAGCATATGGCTCAGTCTGAATGAGCAGGAATGAATACATCACACACTGAAGTCAACTCACCACCACCGGCCGCTATTGTTAACGGCCCCCGTGCCTGATAGCGACGAGACCAGCAGGATGCACGCGGCTTTCACCCCCAGAAGCAGCGCAAGTGTCCGCATTGTGTCTTCAGTTAAAATATGAAGAGGGGAAAAGGTCAAAATTCCACTTCGGATAATCTAAAAGCTTTTTAACTCTGATGCAATACAATATTTTTTATTTATTTAACTGATTACCACATTTTGTAAATCTATAGAATCCCCTATATAAAAGATATATTGTATATATGTCCCATCTACTGTCATTGCAATAATGACGAAACTAACTAAGAAGTAAACAATTCTCTTTAGGCCATATATTATAAATAAATATATATAGCCTGTCAAATTCTGTAGCCTATACGTCAGATGCATGTGTGGCCCGTATGTTTTATACGAGTTGCCCATGTCATCTCAGATCAGATCAAGGTACGCAAGGTGTCGCCTGTACTCACCGCACCACATCTCAATGAGAGGACCCGGAAGGTGAAGAGGCAGCGACAAGCACAAATTGCACAGAAATGACTCTGGCGAGGAGACAGGTTGTTAAATTACTCCTTGTCTCAAACTGTGTCCATGCAGGGATGCTGCTACCGCCGCAGTCAGTCAGTCAGTCAGTCCTCCTGCTCGTCTCTCTCTCTCTCCCTCTCTCTCCCTCTCTCTTTCTCAGTGATGCTCTGCATAGCGCATTGAGCGCGTGGGACAGTCCCGAGGACTTGATCCCCCCCGATGACTGATAGGCGACACATTCTTCTCTTATTGAGCGCTACGAGAGGAATAAAAAAGGGATTTGCTGCTCTCATCTCCCTCTGTTTTCTTCGGCCCCCTTTCAATGGGATTGGAAGGAGGGATAGTTAATTCTCTTCATAGGGCGCACAATGAATAAAGAAAACAGAACAGGACAGAGAGAGGAGAAAGGAAAAGGTGAAAAAAAAACAGGGCGATCCGCAGTGGTTACACATACTAGCGGAATCTCACGCTAATCAAAGAATCCATCGATTCAATGCAATGAACTAGCATTGTAGCCTACCCCCCCCCCCACACACACACACACACACAAGTCATTCTGTTCCGCATCCCAGTCTTGCTGAGTCCCTCTCTCTGAAACACTGGTGCGCAGTGAGGTTGCTGTGGGTGCGCACAGTTTGGTGCTCCGCTGCGCGAGGCTGGTGTCACGGTACAGTAGAGTTACAGCGGAATACGAGCCTCCAAACTGCCCTTTTTACCCTTAACCGCGTCTCCTCCTTCTTTCCCCAAGAACTCGCGCACATTCTCAAGATGTTTTCGGTGGCCCATAACATTTTCTCCATTTTCCTTCACGATACTTTTTTTCGTAGAAACGGAATGATCCATTTTTGTTGTATATTTCTATTCAAAATATAGATAGCCTATCTAATTGTTCGTGGTCTGATGGGGATAGCGCCTTGCCCTTTCAGTAAACTTTCACACACATCATAAAAATAAATAATTTCCCTCTAACCCCCCAAGTGTTGATTTACGCATGCGATGCTGAAACCATATTTTTCATTAATTCAAACTTGTCACAAAGTTTAGGATGAGCAATGTTCTTCAAATAGGAAGTTTGGGAAATCACGAATGAGGCTCGAAGGGACCGCATAAAACATCTGGACTGCAGACCTCCCTCGACGTACGGCTGTAGCCTATTGTGATCAGAAGCACACTGCGGAATCTCCAACTCAAATTCAGAGTCTATATTTAACTCAGCGGTATGACTACATGTCCCCCCGGTGTTGTAGCCTACATTGAAATCACTTCTATCATGAGAAATTACAGTTGGTGAAATGTATCACTGGGTTGTGGCATCAACCACTCAACCACTCGTTTATATGCCAAGTGGGAGATATGAATTATGGCATTTGATCTCTCTCTTTCTCTGTCTCTCTCTTATCTCTTTCTCCCACCAATGACGGGCAAAAGGAAGTGCGCTTTTGTAAAGGGGCTTTAAATGAGCGCCTATCCTACGTTTCCCCGCTCATAAAGGTGCTCAAACGGGTTTCCTGAAGCAGTCATGCGACATGGAGCAGATTAGAGTGCCAATCCGGATAAAGGGACGCCTTTTATATACAAATCAACTTCAAATCACTTTTAAGCCACTTAGATATACACGCCGACGCCGAATGCTAATGCACTTTTCATTGCCGGATCTTAAAGGAGGATTAAATGAAGAATTGGTGTCACTATGCGAGCCGTGTTTGAGGGGGGTTTTAACTTAATTTTATAGCTCTACATCTTACGTTTAGAGGTCCAATAACTTAGTTTATTCTCGTTTCTGAAGTGGAACAGGCCACAGCCGGAATTCATTATTCTGAACCCAATGGATCCGTTGATTGAATTCTAATTTGGCTGTTGCTATTTATTACTAACTTGATGAATATAGCCAACAGTAGGCCTAAAAAGTCTAGTCTTCGATTTAATTATATAGCCTGTCATGCACGTTCAGTCTGACGATAACCCATGAGCTTTTCAGCAATCGAGAGCTGTTGTTTGAGGGCTGTCTCAAGGATTCAGATAGTGCTTTTGGAAGGGATAGTGGGAAAATATCAATAGAAGCGCGTGGGGCTCTTATTTTGGCACAACTAAAGTAAATGGCCAGATGCCAAATATCAAAAGAGGAAAAGACAAAATCAGATTATTAAAATCTTCTTAGCCGTTCTAGAGACGGAAGGCCTAATAGTCAACTTTAGCCTAATTTAGCCGACATATAGCCTTGCTCTCAGGGCATTAAATCACGTATGGCCTACTAGTGTACATGACAATTTTGAGGGGCCACTATTTGGTGATGAAATATTAATATCATATAATTTTAATGCAACACAATGTGCATTCGGTTTTTTGTTTAAGGTTATAGCCTATAGGCCTAACCCCTGCGTGGAAACGTTGATTTCCTCCTCTGAAATGAAGGGTTTCAGACTGCTCACAGAGTGAAGTTGTTTCAAACACAATAATAAAGAACAGACGCGCTGATTGAGGTGGGAGGAAGGCGGGGGAGCACGACCAGATGACTTTGTACCCCAGTATTGTTGGAGGGCTGCTGGCGCTTGCCTGCTGCTGCTCCCTGTCGTACAGTGGAAGAGCAGCGACCCCTCCCCCCACCAGTCTTTTTTTCTATGCACATAATATGTCTTGACTTTTCATTAGGCTATATTTAATAATTTCCTCTTAAAAATGTGGTAAAGCAATGGTAGATACATGTAAATGTTGTATTGGCTATAAGTGATGTATTAGCCTATGTGCATTGTGTCCAGATTTAGATTCAACTTGATATGATGGCGAGAATCAAAAGTAGGATGAATACGCGCGCTCTTGGGATCCTCGTATCTGTGCGTTTAAGCGCACGTGAAGATTTCAGTTCACGCTTGACCTTGCGGTCATATTCGCAGTTATATCACGGTCAACTGTTGATCGTTTTTCATATTGGTCAATACTTTGAAAACAACCGCCTGTAGAGGCATCTCCCCTCCCTTCTCCTCACCCCCTCCCCTTCTCCTCACCCCCTCCCCTTCACACTCGCCCCAAACTCTTCTGTTCGCTGTCCTCACTGCTCGGATATTTTAGAGGCGCATCGATAATAGCATACTCGTCTCTTCCTCGATTCTTTGTGGTTACGACTATCACACCAGTGTTTTAATGTCACGTCAGGAAAGACGATTATCAATATGGAGATATCACATAAACTCCGTTGGGACCGAGTCCTGATTTTGGCTGCGGCACTTCTGTCACCTGCAATCACGTAAGTGGACTTAATGAGACTAGAATAAGATAGAGCTGGTGTTACGTGAGGAGCTGATACATTCCATATCTGAAAAGTTAAATATTAACCTGTAGACTATCAGAAACGAAAACAGTTTTTTTCAGGGATCTTGCTTTGTTTAGAGCTTAACTTAATTATCTGTCTCGTTACCTTATTATTTATTTGTAGCTATTAGGCTACTTGCTATTTTGCTGGTCTTTCAGTATCATGCCTCTTGTGATACCTGTGATTACACCACACACAAGCGCGCACACGCACGCACACACGCACGCACGCACGCACACGCGCACACACACTAATGAAAGCCAGGGACAGAGGCATGATTTAGGACATTTAAATCTCTGCTTTTAATTCTCTAGCTGTCAAAAAGGCAGAATAAATTGAGTAACAATGCCATCAATGTTTGCAGCACACACTTTTCTACTTTTCTCCTCTTAGCTCATCAGGGAAATTGAGACTGAAATACACAAACACACACTGTTTATATATCTGTGTATGGGTAAGCTACTTGTGTCTATGGCACTACTGTACTCTTCTTTTTTTTTCCTTCTTCTTTTTTTTTACCATAGTAACAGTTCACTAGCTTCATTAGTAGGCTACATACAGTTCTCTGTCATTCATATCAGTGTGAAAACCTTTAGATATGATAGAAAACTGTGAAACACTCGTTTGTTGCTGAAGACCATTGAAAAGTAGTTTTCTTCTGGAACTTTCAGCTATATTTTTGAAGCTAGTAAAATTAAGTGTAATTAATGAATGCCGCTTACTCTTGAATGTTACAACATCTCCCCACAGACATTGTTGTTGAGTTGGTCACTGACTGCCAGCCAGTGCCCCATTTCAACAGTCTAAACATGCCTCCCTTCTGTCCTTGCTTGAGATAATTTCTGACCTCAAACATGATTGGATAGTTGAGAGCCTATACTCCTCCCACACACCTATTACCCACCCACTCATGAGATCAGTGACTCGTGAAAGGAAGGAAGCAAGGAAGGAAGGAAGGATGGAGGATGCGTCACAGTGTTGAGACACACCCCTGGTTCTAACGCCTCTCTCCCGTGCTCTGCAGGGTGCTGTGCAACGACATCCTGGGCCTGAAGGTGGCTGGAGACCCTGTGCTGACCCCCAACTCGGTGTGCCTGCGGCTGGCGGGCCTCAGCAAGCGCCAGATGCGCCTGTGCGTGCGCAGCCCCGACGTCACGGCCTCAGCCCTGCAGGGCATCCAGGTGGCCATCCACGAGTGCCAGCACCAGCTCCGCGACCAGCGCTGGAACTGCTCCTCCCTGGAGAGCCAGGGCAAGCTGCCCCACCACGACGCCATCCTCAACAGAGGTGAGGGGGGGAGGTGGGGGGTAAGGGTATAGGGGGGGGGGGGGGGGGGGGAGTGATGGACACAAACATTTCAATACCAGAGGGTTTATCAAGGGTCACCAGGGGTGAGTGAGACAATAACAGGCGTGAGAATGAGGCTGGCTGGTCACTGCCAGAGACACCAGGAGCTTCCAGCCAGCAAACTGGTGCTGCGGGAGCCAACACACGGGCATCGGTCACGAGGGCGTCCCACACTAACATACTGTACCTGGACGTACTTAAGAAGGATGAAGGAGCAGAAAGTACCAACGAGCTAGCCACATGTTTGGGGGATCGGGAAGACTGGAAGCAGTGATGGAGGGCTCGTCCATGGAGGACCTAGAGAGAGAGAGGGGGGGGGGGGGGGGCTTATCGACGGGGCATTGTCATCCCAGGGATTGACAGGGACATTTGGGACGCGCGGTGGGGTCCTTTAGCTGGGTACGATTTCAGCTTGATGTGAGAGCTTCACTGACTTTATTACTGAGGGTTAGTTATGTTGATGATGATGAGATTAGCCTTGTATTGAAGATGAACAGTGATGCTCACGTTAACACTGCCGTATAGTACAAGTGTAAAGAGAAAGACTGAACCTGTTCCGACTGATGAGTGATCAGATTATCTTTGCTAAGTACACTTATTTTAACGGTTAATTATGATACACGTTCAACACAAAATACAGATCGAAGGATTTTCTGCTTACGGTGAAGTCTGGTATAAAAACCATTTCCCACCTGGTATCTTTATGCCATTGCGAAATTATATTGGGACATTCTCCTTTAAAGTTCATCCTTTTTTTGTCTTTGACCCCACCCCCCAGGGTTTCGGGAGAGCGCCTTCTCCCTGTCCCTGCTGGCGGCAGGTGTGGCTCACTCCGTGGCCTCCGCCTGCAGCCTGGGCAAGCTGCGGGGCTGCGGCTGCGAGGCCAAGCGTCGCCTGGATGACGACAAGATCCGCCTCAAGCTCAACCAGCTGCAGCTGCAGACCCTCCAAAGGGGCGGGGTCAACAGGGGCGGGGAGCATCGCCCGCCCGCGTCGGAGTTCGCCGCCGCCGCCGCCGCCGCCAACCTGCGCTCCTCTTCCCCGGCTGCCGCCCACCCCGCCGCCCTCCTCAAGCCCCACCCAGAAGAGCTGGGCTCGCCGCTGCAGCAGACCTGGGAGTGGGGGGGGTGCAGCCACGACGCACGCTTCGGAGAGCGATTCTCCAAGGACTGGCTGGACTCCCGGGGGTCGCCGCGGGACATCCACGCCCGCATGAGGATACACAACAACAGGGTGGGCCGGCAGGTGAGCTGGTAGAACGACACACACACACACACACACACACGTGTTCTTATAGGTAGAGTCCGGAAATCGGACAGCAGTTTTATTTTGAGGCATTTGTAAACTGCAGGTGTTTGAAGTACCGGTGGACCAATAATCATTTGTCAATCAACAGTTTGCTGAAGTCGTAGATACTTTGATGTCTGACGATTAATAAGTAGTTCATTGTAGTTGATACTAATGTATCCGGTCTCACTTCCCTCATCTGTTTTCTCCTGGTGTCACACAGCTGGTGACCGACAACATGAGGAGGAAGTGCAAGTGTCACGGGACGTCGGGCAGCTGCCAGTTCAAGACCTGCTGGTACGTTTCCCCGGAGTTCCGCCTGGTGGGCTCCCTCCTCCGGGACAAGTTCCTGTCCGCCGTCTTCATCAACTCCCAGAACAAGAACAACGGCGTGTTCAACCCCCGGGCGGCCACCCGCCAGAGCAACGCAGGCATCGGCAGCGTCCGCCGGAGGAGCGTGTCCCGGGAGCTGGTCTACTTCGAGAAGTCGCCGGACTTCTGCGAGCGCGAGCCGCAGCTGGACTCGTTCGGGACGCAGGGGCGCATCTGCAACAAGACCAGCCAGAGCATGGACAGCTGTGGCTCGCTGTGCTGTGGGCGGGGCCACAACATCCTGCGGCAGACGCGCAGCGAGCGCTGCCACTGCCGCTTCCACTGGTGCTGCTACGTGCTGTGCGAGGAGTGCCGGGTCACCGAGTGGGTCAACGTGTGCAAGTGAGACGTCGCCGTACCCGACTCCCAGCACTGACCGCCCCCACCACCCCCCTCTCCGCCCCCCCATCTCCTGCGCTGGCCCGGCGTTGGACTCCAAACGACTCGGCGCTCGAATCATACGCACGCGACAACCGCCTAACCCTCCCCTAACCCACGTTCACCCGATTGGTGTGTCGACGAGTAGGGGGCGGGCAGACACTTACCCGAGCCAAGCTGTCTGCCGTCTATCGGGGTCTAGCTCGGACTCAAGATGGCCGAGCAGCCCTTGAACTCTTAAACGCATGCACGCACGCGAACAACCCACCCCGCCACTCCGTTCAGCCCCCGCCTCCTCTCGTCCTCTCCTGTTTGTTTTTCTCCCTGGGTAAGTCTCCAGGAGAATCTGTTTATCCCCCCTCTTCTCCCCTGCTGTTTTTTTTCTCTCTTTCGTTCCGTCATCTGGGATCTATTTTCCTTTTGTTGCCCCGTTGTTATTCTCGAAACGCCAAGTCAGAGATTGAGGAGGACGTGACTCATGTCACTTGTCCCCCCCGCCAACCCCCGCACACACCCCCTCACTGCCTATTTGGACCCTGTCTCCTCAGCCATGAAACTAGCCCTGGAACCTATCTGGTCCCCCCACCCCCCCCACGCGCCCCCGCCCCCCCGCCAACCTCCCGCAAATCAAGACGGCAACAGAAGGGACACATTACTATTTAAAGTCATACCTAGGACTATCACACTGTACAGGATCTGTGTACATGAAAGAATGTTTATATATTTTTGTAAGAAGGTGCTATTGCTGCGGCGCCATCTGCCATGTGCCGGAGTGGAGTTTATGAGAGGAACATATGAAGTCTGGGTGTCGGGCTCCGGAGTGGTGCCATGAGTCAACAAAGCCTGAACACAACTCAACAGTTTGGGGGGGTTCGAGACGTGCCTTGAATTTTGATACAGGCGTTTGTAACAAAAAACAAAAAAATCCAGGACAATTTTGGTGTTTGGATATTTTGCACCTGTGCTTTGAACGATGGAAAAACTTCAGGGACCCACTCTGGTCTTTGGAGTAGCTCCTGAAGCCAGAACTGGAGGGCAGCTTGTTCTGCTCACAGATTTGGTTGGAGCCACTGGAAATACAAGATGGCCGACCTATGTGGACCAGTGTTAAATTGATGTGATGATCCCACAATGCAATTGCCACTGCCATATCCTTACAGATAAAGGTATCCCCCCCCTCTCTCTCTCTGCCTCTAGGTTGAGAGCAAACTTGTGAACCACACATCCTGAATTTGACAATTTAGGGGTGAAATAGGAAGACCAACAACCAATGATTAAAGCTCAATGAGATAACTTTATTGTAGTTCAATATTGACCTTTACTTGCTATTAGTTTATGAATTGGCCTTAGCAAGACCCCAAAAATCGTTTTCGTGACATGAGCTGTGAATTTATTATTTTAGTAATTCGGTGTACTGGCTAGTACACTGGCGGGAAATCTTGTGGTGGAAGCAGAAGTGACGCGTTTTGCGTGTCACAATATCAGAAAGACAACAAACACTTCGCCCCACGAAACGAAATCTACATACACATACAGTAAAAGAAAGAAGACCGGCATTTACCTGCATTGAAGCCACCCTTCCAGAAAGTAGCTACAATCTTCCAATCCAGTCTGCGCCACGCGCGTTTGTTATCCTTTTTTCCCATTATTACAGCGAGTGAGTGGGGGGTTGTGGGAAGTGTGGTTCTTAAAACGCAGTGACGATTTTATCACGACCAGAGGGGCTGCCAAAGTGCCGAGTTATCTCATGTAGCTTTAAGGTCAGGGGTCAAATTCACT